>NC_046160.1:126959168-127208851 GCF_011064425.1 Rattus rattus | reverse complement strand
TGAACCACTGTCTACAGTTGCTCTCCCAAGATAATCAACTCATACGGGAAGAGGCATTACATGCAAGAAATAAAAATCGTAGTTAAGAAAATAGGATGAACTCACACTCTGGCAATTCTGCAGACCCGAACCAGGAATCCCAAACCTCAGGACTAAGGAAGAACGTGTAAGTCACCTTGGAGGTATACATTCTGAGAGTAAAGAGCAGAAAAATTATAAAAAGCTTAATTTTCTCTTCACTCATCCGGACTTTCTAGCTGCCTCTCCCGCTCATCCTCCACCTAATCCTTCCCTGGAACCCTCCACATCCCATGCTAGGCTCTTCATGGCTTATCAAGTGGCCACAGCTCTGAGGTCAGCATAAACATTGCTAACGATTTTAGCTCAGTCATGGGGAATCCTCTGTCATCCTATCTGAGTGAAATATTATTTAGCATATATTCATAGCATTATTGCTATGGAATCACAATGTATTCGATATGCTTTCTAGATTTGTCTTTTATCTGTCATTTCTGTACGGGGAAAAGTAGACTATCCCTAACATCTGTTACCAAGATCCCCGAATGGACTACTTCTCCTATGATGTGGACCTCAGACTTGGAAAGCTGTATTCATCATCCATGCATGACTCATACAACACTCGCAGATTTAGTCATCATTGAACCCACATCATCCCTCCATTCTCTAAATTTAGTCATTGAATAACAACTCTTAACTAGTATTGTTTATAGATTATCCAAGAAAGAAAAAGGAAAAGGAATCCCTAACTACCAGATCCTTGAGTGTACCTGAAACTTTACAAAACCCTTTGCAGTCATCGCCATCTCTTTTCCTGTACACTCTCAATTTGGAATAATCTTATGGAACCTTTCTTTTCTACACATGCAGTATTAATCCTTTGCCTATAGTTACTCTTCCAAGATAAGAAATTGAGACGGCAAGAGGCATGAAACGAAAAACAGAATAAATATCCGACCCAAGAATATAGGAAAAACTCACACTGTCTCAATTCTGCAGACACAAACCAGGAATCGCAAACCTCAAGACTGAGGAACAACGTGGAAATCACCTTGGAGGTATCTCTTCTGAGAGTAAAATGCAGAAAAAAATGACAAAAAGATTAACTTTCTCTTTACTCATCCATAATTTACAGTTATATGCCTTGATCACTTCTCCTCCATCCTATCCCTTGCTTGAGCTTTCAGTCCACTTGTATTGGCTCTTCCTGACACATCAAACCACCATGACTCTGACGTCACCAGGAACATAGCCAATTAATTTGCATTGTTCATGGGGATTCCTCTGTCATCATTTCTGACTCAGATACTACCCAGACAAAATGCTTAGCACTGTTGCTATGGGAATATGTCTTATTAGAGACACAATTTCCAAATTCTTCTTTAATCTACATTTACTCTCTGTTTTCAAAGTAGACTATTCCTAACATCTCTCACCAGGATCCTAGCATGCAGTGCATAGATTATGATGTGGACCTCAGACTCACAATGTTATGGTCATCATGCATGTCTCAGAGGACTCCCAGATGTTTTTTGGTCATTAATGATCCAACATCATCCCCCCAGTCAACTGTGTTGCATTTATTGAGCAGCTGATCACTAGTAGTGCTGGTAAGATTTCCACTGAAAACCAACATTAAATACCAGATCTTTGAGTGTACTTTAAACTTTACAGCATTGTTGTCAGTGGTCTCTACCTCTGTCATTGATCACTCTTCATCTGGAATCATTTCATGGAACATATTTTTTTCATATGCATGCCTTATTGAACCATTCTCTACAGTTACTCTCCCAAAATAATCAACTCAGACGGGAAGAAGCATTTTATGCAAGAAAGAAAAATCATACTTAAGAAAATAGGATAAAGTCACAGTCTCTCAACTCTGCAGACCCAAACTGGGAATCCCAAACCTCAAGACTAAGGAAGAACGTGTAAGTCACCTTGGAGGTATACATTCTGAACGTAAGAAGCAGAAAAATTTTAAAAAGCTTAATTTTCTCTTAACTCATCCAGACTTTCTAGCTGCCTCCCCTGCTCATCCTCCACCTAATCCCTCCCTGGAACCTTCCACATCCTATGGTAGTCTCTTCGTGGCACATCAAATGTTCCCGGCTCTGAGGTCAGCAAGAACATTGCCAACAATTTTAGCTCAGTCATGGGGAATCCTCTGTCACCCTATCTGAGCGAAATACTATTTAGCATATACTCATAGCATTATTGCTATGGAATCACATCGTATTTGATATGCTTTCTAGATTCGTCTTTTATCTGTCGTTTCTCTATGGGGAAAAGTAGACTATCCCTAACATCTGTTACCAAGATCCCCGGATGGACTACATCTCATATGATGAACTCACACTCGACTCAGACTCGGAAAGTTGTACTCATCATCCATGCAAGTCTCATACAACACCCACAGATTTAGTCATCATTGAACCCACATCATCTCTCCATTCTCTAAATTTGGTCATTGATTAAAAAATTGATAATAGTACTGTCGATAGGATATCCATAAAAAAAAAAAAAAGGAAAGAAAATGAAACCCTAACTCCCAGATCCATGAGTGTACCTTAAACTTCAAAGAACCTTCTTCAGTAATCACTATATTTTTCATTTTATACTCTTAATTTGGAATAATGGTATTGATCATTTTATTTCTTCACATCCCATAATAATCCATATCCTACAGTTCCTCTGCCAAGATAAAAACTGAGACGGCAAGAGGCATTAAACACAGAATAGAAAGAAAATGCTACTGAAGAACATAGGAAAAACTCACACTGTCTCAATTCACCCAAACTAGAAATCCCAGACCTCAAGACTGAGGAAGAACGTGGAAATCACCTTGGAGGTTTCTATTGTCCGAGTAAATATTAGGAAAAAAAAAATCGCAAAAAGAATGACTATCTCTTTACTCATCTATAATTTACAGCTTCTGCCTTGCTCACTTATCCTCCATCCTATCCCTCGCTTGAGCTTTCAATCCACTTGGAGTGGCTCTTCCTGACACATCAAACCGCCATGACTCTGACGTCACTAGGAACATAGCCAATGATTTTCCATATCTTATGGCAACTCCTCTGTCATCATTTCTGACTCAGATATTACCCGGTCAAGATTATTAGCACTCTTATATGGGATTATGTCTTATTAGACATGATTTCCAAATTTGTCTTTAATCTACATTTAACCTCGTGTTCAAAGTAGACTCTTCCTAACATCTCTCACCAGGATCCCAGCATGCAGTGCATAGATTATGATGTGGATCTCAGACTGGCAATATTGTGGTCATCATGCATGTCTCAGACGACTCTTACATCTTTTATGGTCATCAATGATCCAACATCATCCCCCCAGTCTCTAAATTGTGCTGCGTTTATTGAGCAGCTGATCACTAGTACTGCTAAGAAGATTTCATTTAAAACATAAAAACCTTCCTTCGAGGTCCTTGAGTGAACTTTAAACTTCACAGAATCTTTTTTAATGATCACTATCTCTGTCATTTTACACTCTTAATTTGGAATAATTTCAGTGAACATTATATTTCAATACATGTCACAATAAACCACCGGCTACTGTTGCTCTATCAAGATTACTTCTTACTATATTGGATAAAATTTCATTGTTTCAATTCTGCAGTCCCATCGGAGTAATCCCAAACCTTAAAAATGAGGAGAAGGTGTTAATCACCTTGGAGTTATACATTGTAAGAATAAATTGCTGGAAAATTATAACATGTTTAATATTCTGCTCACCCTTTTCTATTTTATATCTACCTCTATTTCTCATCCTCCATCTTAACGTGCACTTTCACCTACCATATTTTCTTCATGACACATCAAAGGGCAGGACTTTGATGTCAGCAAGAATAATCCTATTGATTTTAGCTCACTCATGAGGAATCTTCAATCATAAGTGATTGAAATTTATTTAGTATATATGCTTAGCATTATTGATATGGAGTTATGCTTTATTATAAATGATTTCCAATCATATCTGTTATCTATTTCATCTACAAGTATAAGTAGACTACACCTAACTTCTGTAAGTAAGATTATACTATGTACTACATATATTATGTTCTGAATTCTGACTCAAAAACTCTTAGTCATAAACCATGACTCATACAACACCCGTAGTCATCATTTTTCCAGCATCACCCCTCCTCTTTTCTAAGTTTAGTTTCCTTCCTTTTGAACTGAGCAATAGTACTATTGGGATAATTTTTATTAAAAAAAACAAACCTGACTACAAGATCCTAGAGTATACTTTAAACCTCCACAGGATCTTTTGCAATGATGACTATCTCCATCTTAGCACATGGTTAATTTTTTATTATTTTATTGAACATTGTATATCATATCCATGCCATATTAAACCTTTGGCTACACCCACTGTTCCAATATAATAACATGGTATGGTAACTGTGATTAAATGCCAAATAAATCCTAAAGAAGATCATAGGTTAAACTCACACTGTCTCAATTCTGCAGACCCATACTTGGAATCCCAATCCTCAAGACTGAGGAAGAACATGTAAATCACTTTGGAGGTATCCATTCTTAGAGTAAAAAGCAGATAAATTATAAAAGGATTAACAAATGTGTTTACTTATTGATATATTATGTCTGCCTCTCTCATTGACTCTCCACCTTATTGTGATGTATATTTTATCTAGGTGTAAAATAGACTATTGCAAACATCAGTTACTAAGATCGTACTAAGCACTACATATATTATGATGTGAACCTCAGACTCGCAGACTTGTTGTCATGATCATGACTCATACATGACTCATACAGCACCCACAGTCATCATTGATCCAACATCAACCCTCTTCTTGTCTTCTAAGATAGGCAGGCTTACTGGGCAACAGATAACAAGTACCATTAGGATAATTTTGACTCATAGAGTATCTGTGGATAAGATCCTTTAGTACATTTCAGAGTTCTGTTTGTTTTTTGTTTTTTGTTTTTTCTTTTTTTCGGAGCTGGGGACTGAACCCAGGGCCTTGCTCACTAGGCAAGTGCTCTACCACTGGGCTAAGTCCCCAACCCCCTGCAGAGTTCTGCAGTTTCATTTTTTAATTATAAAGCATTTTCAATAATTTCACACATTTTTAAATATAGTATTTCAAACACATTCCACATACATCATTGGCATGTCTTCTCTTCCTAAATAGTGCCTTCATCAATACACCATGAAACA
Source organism: Rattus rattus (assembly GCF_011064425.1). Classification (NCBI taxonomy): domain Eukaryota; kingdom Metazoa; phylum Chordata; class Mammalia; order Rodentia; family Muridae; genus Rattus; species Rattus rattus. The sequence goes on along the minus strand of NC_046160.1, from coordinate 127,203,625 downwards.
ACATCAGAACATGGAGTGTACTTACACTGAGTTCATTTTAAAATCTTCAACAGCTTATTGTGATTCTCAGGATCAAAGGACAATGTAAAAGTCATCTTCATGGCAGGATGCATTCTAATAGTACAAAAGAAAAGAGATCAACAAAAGAAAATGAACATTTTTTCCTTCATTCATGCACTTGAGCACGAGCTTATCTCTTCTCAATCATCTATGTGGATCTGACACTATTAAATATTATACTAAGAATAGAAACATGACACATAGTTCGGACCATACACACAAAAAAGGTTGCTTATACTTTTACTTCACTGGGACTCCTCATTCATTCTGTCTTCATTAATAGCACATTACTCTGGAATTTGTTTTATTTTTATTTTATCTGTTTGAGTATTTTTTATCTGCATATGTGTATTTGTGACACATGTATGTGGCATTTACAAAAATCAGATGATGGTAAGAGATCCCCCTGAAGTAAAGTTCCACATAGTAGTAAGCTGCCAAATTGAGGATAAAACCCAATGCAGATCTTATGCAAGGAGAGCAACTTCCACTTTCCACTGAGGTATCCCTCTAGTCTTTGGAATTATTTTTCTAAGTGCCTTACCAATTTACTTCTGCTAATGCTTTTGCCTAAATATAAAAGTAGATTATTTCTCGAATTTGTCATTAAGATAAATCTTGTAGATAGATACTCTATGAGATTGACATTAGATATCCAGAACAGTAGTAATGATAACAACTCAAATGACACCGAAGGTAATTGCTGATCAAAGTGCAACCTACATTTACTCTATTAAATTATACAATATATATATATGAATGCATGAATTAATTACATAAAATTAATCATTATGTTCAGGACACATGGACCTTCAAACCAAAAAATAATGCAAACCACCCTTTGGAAACATCTATTTTCTAGATATATTTTTGGAATATTTGGATATATTTTGGAATGCACCTAAGATACAAGTGCTTGCCGGGATCTGGTGTGTGTTCAATGTTCTTGAGGGACTATAAAAAATAACCTAAGTAAATATGAAGAACAGGGAGGACTCCTCCGTGGTCACTGCTTCAGTTACTACCTCCGGGTTTATCCCTTCAATTCCTCCCTGACTTTATTTGATGATAGGTAGGCTGAACATTTTGAAAAATATTTGCATCTCCCAAGTTTCAGTCAAACATTATACCAATCCCATCGATAGATCCTCTACAGAAGGTATTTTGTACATATTTGTAGAATTTGTACTGTATTTCTTTTCCTGTTAACAAATAACAGCGGATGTAACCTGGGGTTATCCGTGCCATGACCCCTCAGCAGCCTTGGGAAAGAAATATAGCAATACTAATTAACACAGACATTCATGAGTAGACCTAGCAACTTTGCAAGGAACCTGAACCATGAACCACAGGCTTCAAGATGTGTACCTCCTAATGAACAGACCATTAGTCATGGTCCTTGATTCATATACCACTATGGTTATCATCTACCACAAGCCCTACAAATCTCCCATGAGAAGTGGTCAGCCACTTTAAGAATTCGACCGCCATTTTAAATTGCACACAGATCAGGTCCCCTTATTTAAAATGATCTTCCAAATTTTGATGCGTATACTGTTTGTGTACACTGAAATTATTTTCATAATTTGAGATGGCTATGTCCTGCTTTGCTATATTTTAGCCTAGATTAAAAAACAAAAAACAAAAATGAAAATTCATGAATATAAAGATCAAGATAACATATGTTCTAGTGTGGACCTGAGAATCGCAGACCTATCTTCCTGATCAAAGGATCATACATCATCAGTGGTAATCCCTCACCCAACACTGACCATCTCCTTCCTCCGTATTTGTAGTCCCTAACTATTATCTAACTATTAATACATCTGAAAGGTGGCGATGCAAGAATTTACCAAGACAGGAGTGTCTTAGCAAAGACAATCAAGCCAAGGTCAGATCTTTGGCTTTACTTACAGCACCACTGAGCTCCATCCCCATGGTGTTAGGGCAACCATCGACCTCCCAGGCAGGAAATCATTGGTCAGTCAGCACCCATCCAGGGAGTACAAAAGAGCAAAGATAATAAAGAGATTGATTATTTTGTCCATTTATTCTTACATTTCTCCTTCCACTGTTTCAGAGTCAAAATTGTTCTGATAGTTTTCTTAAGAAATCAAGTAAAAAAAAAAGAATAATTTTGATAATTTTTAAGAATTGAAAATTAAGGCATTGACCATCACAAAGAATTAAGTCATAAATTGTACCATATAAATAACCTTCAATAAAGGTTTATATAAGCTTATACACAAGTCATTCTAAGTGGATTTTCTGTGTGTATCAGTATCATGGAAGGCCAAATATTTATGATCAGGATTGATCAATACCTTAAATAACTTATCAGTATATAGATTTCTGTCCTGATTAAATGATGCACTATGAGATGATGAGAGTGCATGGATAATGTCTAATATATGTTGCACATGCCTGACTTGAAACCCCTGCATGAGAGGGTAATATGAGGCATCTTATGCTGTGGACCTCAGACTGCTAGAGATGTAGTCATCGTCTGTGACTAATAACACCAAAACCTTGTCATCATTGGCCCGTATTATACCTCTTCTTATCCAATGATACATGCATGTTTGATGATGAACACATCCGTTCGTGAACAATTTAACATGACAAAGAATGGTTGCGCTTCGTTCAACAGGATGACATCCTTGTCTCAATATATTGTATACTCTATAAAAGTATAGAACATACCGTTGAGCAAAACAAGACAGAAAAATCTGGAATATTACTCACACAGCACAAAGGGAAGATACTGAGTGTGTGAGCACGGGCCCATGTTTAAAGCTGGCGGGAGCCATTGGTCCTGTGGGATGATACAGAGGATAACTGCCACAGGACCTCACAGGATTAAGCTTAGCATACGTTTTTCTGTAGAGGCATATGAATGTGTTGTCATAGCTAATCATGTCTATGTGTTTTCCTTTATCAAAATTAAGTCTTTGGATCTAGCTCTTTTTAGTGCATGGTGCTCGTTTCCCCAATTTTATAATAAAGCTTCAAAAATTCACAATGGGAATACTGAACTACCCCTAATCAATATTGATCATTGCTTGCATTTCCAATATCTAATGACCTATTTAATGAGCACAGAGGAAGAGGTAAAAAACTCTCAAACCATATGGTGTTTAAGAACTAAAAGTATAAGTTATGTAAGCATTCACAGTCCCTTGCTATACTATATACATTCAGAGTTGGCCGTTTTTCATTTATTTATATATTTACTCACTGACTAATTGATCAACACATCAAATCAAATTTATTTACTCAAAATCAAGTCACAAACATCTTATTTTTACTAATAAGGTTTTAAAAATCCACGAACCTCGGTCTAGGTGTCCTGTGTTCCCAATAGAAAATCTTAGAACCTGTACCATTGGATATTGATTACAAAAGCCATTGTGAGTCCATTCTGGAGGGGAAAAAAACACAGGTTATGAGAAGAAAAGCACTTTCTATAGACACTGTAATCTTACTATGTTCACTGACACATTTTGATGAGCTTGTATATGGGATAGAACTCTAATGTCTAAATAAATCATCTGTCACTTAAAAATAATTACATCATTAATGTTGCATTACTTCACAATAAAATCTTTGCAAATTCTAAGTGTGTGTGTGTATCTTTATGTGTCTGTGTGTGTTTGTCTGTGTGTGAGTGTGTCTGTGTCTGTGTGTGTGTATAGGTGTTTGTGTGTGCATGTGTGTGTCTGTGTGTGTCTGCGTGTGTGTGTCTGAGTGTATATTCAAGTTCATGTGCATATGTACGCATGTGGAGGTCCCATGTGAACATCATGTTCCTCAGGAGCCATCAACCGTGTGTTATTGAAATGGGGTCTTTCAATGGCCTGCAGCTTGTTACTTAAGCTCAGCTCAGCTGACTGACCTCCAATTCCCAAGGACACACATGTTTCTTCTTTGCCAGGAATGAGTGCAGCTTACTTAGATCTCAGCAGGTACCTGGGAAAACGAAAATAGATATGGAGCTTTCTCCTTCCATATGGGATTCTCTGTCCCTGCAACTTGAAGGAAATAGCACAATGACATTATAATATCATAGTATGTCTAAATAAATGAATACAGTCACCATTGCAAAAACATGAGGGGCTCAGTTTACAGAGTCATGCTGTATTAACCATTCACAAAAAATATCCTCAATGAACTGCACTCTGGCTTCATTAACTGAAATGATCATGTGCTCTTTCTATATTTATGATAGTGCCATTACTGCTGTCAATTCACAGATAGTGTACAATATTAATAAAATATGTACATATAAAAGCTAACAGACTATATTACTAAGTATGTTTTAGAGCTGTTGAAGGGAACATTGGTGGTTCAGTGTGTCATCAGATTTATTTTAATCTTAAAGATATTAATGAAGCATGTCCAGGAAATGCTGTATCTGTCATTAATTGTGGGTATAATGCTTGAGTAATTCATAATTCAAGCAGAAGCTATAAGAACACAAGAACATGAACTACACTTACATGGCCTACTCTGCTCCCAAGACCCTAGGCTAGCCATGGACCTTGTGATCCAGACAGATGGGGAAGTTGACTTGGGAATACATGCACAGATGAAAAGAACAGGTTATAAACATAATTAGGTTCTATGCAAAGACCCTTGTATTATTCCTTTTTTATTTTACCAATCTAGTTATATGAATCTTTGATACATTCTTCTCGAGACAATAAACAGGAGACCTGGGTTCTTAGCCTAGCAAGAACTTTGGTCACCATTTTAAACAGCACACAGAACCCTTACCTAAGGGATTATACCTCTGGTCATTTGTTACTAGTGGATTTCTGAACCTTGATATTTGTACAGCTAGTATTACTGCTTCGTATTATTTTCATAATTGGAAAATGTTTCACCCTCTTTCCTTCAGTATAATCTAAGTATAAGTAGACTAAAAACATGTGAACCTAAGAATTGTAACACACTATGCTACAGCCAATATTGATACCACAATTCCACACGTGATACCATGTGCTTTCGGGTGTAGGCCGCAGACTCCTACACCTGTACTCATGATCCCTGGATCATATATCATCAATGCTCATCACTGATCCAACACTGTCCTTTTCTTTCTCTCGCATTTCCTACTTTTATTACCTAACTATATGAGTCACTTAGAATTTTTACGTAACTCTTCATCACAAAATCCTAGCACAAGATCCCGGTGTACTGAAGTTACCCAACAGACTTTGTGTTAGCCTGTCTCTCTGTGTTCTCTCTTAATTGTGGAAATCCTCAACCTGGTATTCATGAGCACGTTGAGTTCAACATAGATCGTCTTGAGTTGACCTGACTAGAGCCTATTCCTGCTGTTGTCAAGACAGGAGCGTCTTATGAAGGCCACCCAAACCAAGACAAGAGCTGTTGGCTCCTGTTATATCAGTTTCCATGTTTGTTAAACATGAGGATAAGGTAGCATGGACCCCCCAGTCAAGAAACAATGTGTCAGGCAGCAGCCATGCAGGGAGTACAAAACAGCAATGATAATAAAAAGACTGATATTTTTCCAGTTACTTCTACATGTCTCCTTTCATTATTTGTTTTTTAAGATTCATATCGTTATGAAAGGTTAGAGAGTTTAAGTCGTTAATTATACTCAATATGTCGACTTGGATAAAGATTATATACCTCTTTATGACAATAATTTCTTAATATGTTTTCAGATTTTCTGCATGTATTAGTAGCATTTGCGGTCAAATATTTATTTTCATAATTAGTATATGCCTCTAATAATTTATCTGCGGTTGCATTGTGTTTATGTTTAGACCATGAGTCATTGATTACAATATAAGAAAATATGTGTGCGTGGCTGACTCTAGTGCACAGTATCTGCTACACATGTCTACCTTTTATCCCCTTTCCAAGAGGGGCACTTGAAACATCTTCTGGTATGACTACCTCAGAGTCCAGCATGTTGTCATTGTTGATGACTTACAATATAGTAATAGTCATTGGTAAATATTTGCCTTTTCTTCTCTATTAATAGATGCACATGTTTATCGATGAACACAGTGGTTCATTACTAATAAAAACCTCCATGAATAGGAACAGCCTAAGAACAATTTTATTTTTTTCTTCGGAATAATTCGATCCCTTTCTGGGATGTGCTCAATCAGCAAATGATCAGAATAATTCTGAATATTACTCACATGTCTTGGGACGTCCTGTAAATACCAAGCACAAGTGTAGAGCTGGCAAGCAAGTCCCGATGTTTGAAGAAAACTGGAACCACTCACTGGTTCTGAGGGATGAGCGCATGAAATGAAAATTCGATGACTTAACTTGTGTGAGCTTTGTTAAACTTTTTGTGAAGATGTTTGTAAATCTGTGTTAATAGCTATCGATGTATTGTCTTTGGTTCTCGTTTATTTGAGCATGTGAGGATGTCTTGCAACATTTTTCTAATAAAATTTAAGGAATTCAAAATGTCTTCTTTTTTCCCTTCTGAGATGAGAACAGAGACACACAGGGAACTGGGAGGGCAGCAGTTATGAGCACAGATGCTCACATCGAGGATTCAGCACAATACATTCATTCCTTTGTTACCCGAGAACAGTGGGTGCTTATGTACGACGCAGCACAAAAATGAAAATTAATATTTCATTGTACAGACGGATAGTTAGGAGGCTCCTCAGTCTAAACCAAAACCTTAGATTATCGCTCGACACAAATTGACAGTACTACGAACTAAGCTCACTGGCAAAGCCACTGACTCACTAACAATGACTTGCCTACAACTGCAGACCAGACCGAAGAATGAACATCAAGACTAGTCCATGAGTCTGTCTAGCTACAAATCCCCTGCTTGCTAGAGAAGAGAGAAACATTGTGACTGAACCTATGCAGAAGGAAGCAGATCCTATGCAACGCTCTACAGTTGCCTATGCAATAGAAATGCAGCTGTCTGGATGCCTATGGGATTCTTTGACCCTGCAACTTCAAGGAAACAAAACAAAAACTTTATAATACTATGGTGTGTCAAAAAGAATAAATAAATAATAAATAAATAAATAAATAAATAAATAATAAATAATAAATAAATATCGTCACCATTGGAAAATGTGAGAGGCTCAGTTTATTGCCTTTCTCTAGTTTAGAGGGTACTGTCATGACCCACTTGTCTCATAATAAAGGGTGAGGTAGGATGGCAGCATTAATAGAGATAGCAATGTCATTTTTCTATATATGACAATGCCATTACAGCTGAGATTCCAGATATAGGACAATATATTAATGCCCAATTATCTTACATATTTAGCAATGGAAAGACTAACACATGTTCTTGATTATTGAAATTAAAGCGAGGGTAAGAACTGAAGTACAATGGAAAACTGAAGAGAAATCACAGTTGTTCGTACTGTCAGCCTAAATTCACGGGTAAGCTTTCTTCTATTTGGGTTTCATTTAGTTAATAGTCATCTTAAATAAATATTTCGTCCTTTCCTAAAAAGAAAAAAAGGAACCCAAATGGATGTCAAAACAACAAACATTTATCAAAATGCTCTTGCCCCACAGCATCGGCCTTGATCGATACATGGCGAGAATGTCAAGTTCCATAAATACATTAGTAGTGATTCTTATTGCATTAAATACTCACGTATTTGAGAGAGAAATACGCCATTTTGCTTGTGTTCACTTACAGGCTTCTTGGTTGATACATACACTTCTGTATTGCATGGAGGCCCAAGAATACAGCCCGTGTTACGTTTGATTGCCAGATTAAGCTCATATCTTAAAGAGATAATAAATGAGATTTTTCTGCAATGGACCTCAATGTGACAGGGCTTAGCCAAAGCCCTCCCTTCACATACCTCAGATCCACATAGGCAGCCTTTGACCCCTCCCTTTTTTTTTCCTCTCAGAGACAATTTTGTTTATTGACCCATTCACAGCCTCACTGGGGGCAATAAAATAAATATTCATGAATTGAAAAGAACTAGCCAAGAACAATCCTTGTGTTTGGAGCTACGGTCTCCTTGGACGTTCTTTCTTTTCTCATTGCTTAGCTCTCTCCTGGCCTCTTTTTCTAGGGGCCTTTAGTGAACCATGGATGGATCAATTCGCATGCCTGCCTCACAGCCATCACATCTGTCTCCCTGTCTTCTTCCTGTGTGCAGCCTTCTCTGTGAAGAGCTGTCCAGTAGCTCTTTGCAAAATGATGCAAACCTAATACTAACGTCACCTCCAAAACAAGTCCCCAAAGGCTCAGGTCAGGTAGTACCTGACACCTGCAGTGTGGACTCTGCCACAGAGAAACTGAAGTTTACATTTCACTTCACTGTAATTACTTTGTGAATGAGCAGCCATATGAGAAAGGTGGCAGCCATATTGGACATGCACCCTCAGATTACTGAGTAGGTAACCTTTAAGTAAACTGCAGCACACAAATAAAACAGTCGGGCAGTAAAATATGCCAATTAGATTCATAGCAATTGTTTTATATGACATTAGTATCATGGGTCTGTAGATGAGTAGACTTAAATAATTTGATGAACACTACAAAGAAATCGGCCCTCACTGACAGGATTCTTTGATTATTATAGGGTCATAAAGCCTCTTACCCACAATGGCTATAGCAAACACCTCATCTCCTCATCTCAGAGAGTACTGCAGTCTGCTCTGGTCTTCATTCTGCGGTGTCAAATACCAAGCTTGAAAACAATAAGCCATTGAGATTTGGATCACTTTAAATGACATTAGTTTGATTCTAAAATATTCATGAAGTCAATTCCCATTTTTCTCATTGACCCAAGAATACACCACCTTTTTATCTGTCTAACAATTCATTTGAAACAATAATATGAACCAAGTTCAATCCATCACTTAGAAACAAGAATGATCAGGATTGTGAATACCTGTCTATGGGTCTCACCACAGAGGCAGAAGGATCCCTCTTCTAATTGACTAGATTTGAAGAAAATGAATGAATGAATTTACACTATACTCCTCTAGAATGTATAATTAGCAAGCTTATCAAAAGATAAATAAATCGTAAAGATAGAGAATAAAATGAAACATGAATTTAAAGACAAAATATTATGGATGTTTTGTTTTTAGTGAGAGGAGAGCCAGAGAATGTGTGTCCCTTTGTAGCCCAGGTTGGCCCTGAAATTATGATGCTACTGCTAAAATCCTCATTGGGATTCAATGCGTTAAGAATTGACAATGGCGGTCTATGCCACGCTTCATGATGGCCTACACCCAGCTCTTTCCATATTAACCCAATTATGTATCTCATACCTTAACAATTTAGCATTTTAAAAAAATCAGTCTACATGCACGAATTGTGAGCATCCCTGATCCAAATGCCCAAGCTCTAGGCCCATGTCTTTGTTGGACAAAGAGGGCCACTTGCAAACAAAGGCTAGGGTTCCATAGGCTTCGGCCAAAGTATCTTTGACACAGACACCAGCTGATCCCACCATGTGGGCATGCCATGTATGGCTGAGAAACTTAACTTCTTTTTGTTAAACTAATTAGAACTAAACTGTTTCCCATAAGATGCCTCTGACCTGGATGGCCTTGTCAGGCATCAGTGGGAAGAGAGGCCCTTGGTCCTGTGAAGGCTCAATGCCACAGTGCAGGGAAATGTCAGGACATGGAGGCAGTAGGGTGTGGGTGGGGATGCACCCTTATGGAGGCTGCGGGTAGTGGGATGGGATAAGGAATTTCCAGAGGGGAAACTGGGAAACTGGGGATGTTATTTGAAATGTAGATAAAGAAAATATCCAATTAAAAAGAATGGGGGAAAAAAAAAGATACCTCTGAACTGTTAGGTCTGTGTAACTTTTCAAGAAAAACAAAGTTCTCCATCTTTGTTTCAGTGCAATGAATGGGGAGGATTGATTGACTGAGAATAGATTATGTGTTGCTTTATGAATTAAAAAAAATTAGCTCTGATGTTTTGTTATATAAGAAAGGCTAGCCTGGAACTCATAGAAATCCTCCTGCCTCAGACTCCTAAGTATTGTGATTCCAAACACCCACCATCACTCTAAGCCCATGTGGTGGATTCAGACATGAAGCTATTCTCTTAGTCACTTATAATAATAGCCACAGCCATAGGAACCCTCGGAATCATGGGAATTAAGTTGTGTTTGTGTTTGTTCATTCATTCATGATGAAGTGAGCTGCAAATTATAGTTTTTCAAAAAAAAAAATACACTTAGGTTCCTCAGCCATACGACCGGGCTGCATTTTTAAGAGTGAGCATAACTCTGTGAGGGGCACTCATCTCAGGGTTCAGGCTTGGATGGCGACCATGGTCCAAGGGCTAGGCATTGGTCTTTGAGGCTTTGATAACTGTGCTGTTCATCAAAATACTTTTATATTAGTGTGTTTAGCAAAATGTCTCGTATAGTTATTAATGAATGTTCCTATTTCTATTAGCTTTGCTGGTTTGATATTGGACAGAAGACATAACTTTGTTTCCTAAGTTTAAAGGAAAAGCCAGGGTATGACTGACTCAGCACAAAATCCAAAGAGCAGCGCAGAGCGCTTAGCTAAGGCTTCGTACTCACCTCGTCCTTAGCCTCTTTCCTGGCTCAAAACAGAAGGAGGCAGAGCCTTTTTGCCTTTTACTTCTGCACACATCGGAACACTGGAAAAGCCAAAGGCACAGTTCCATTAGACACAGCAGAGCTCACAAGCACAGCCCAGCTTTACTCAGGACACTGAATTCAGACACCCCATGCACACGTGTCGTCCATTCAGACCTGGCATTCTGAGCTTTCAGTCAGTCATACCGGTCTTGACTTATTCATTGCTTCACTAATAATATAATCGATATCCATAAACTGAGGGAAGGCCGATGCTTGGAAATACAAATACATCTTGGCAGTGCACACCCCACAGAGCTAACGCTGCCCTTTCTGCTGTGAGCCTCGACACGGGAGATCTGAATGAGTGCAGTTCTCTGCCTCCTCTCGATTGCTGTCACTCACACAGCTTCTCTCACTTAATATCTATATAAAGATGTCATGACGAACTACCATCTGATGAGAAGATTCATTGCCTCATTACAGTCTCCTCTCAGTGAGGGGTAATAAGACGAGAAGACTGGAGAAGAACGAGGGTCCATTATGACCCAAATCACGTTGAAACATTCTAGAAAGGGTTGAAAGGCACTCATCTTTTTTGTCCTGAGGAGTTTGGTGGGGCTGAAGTGGATCCATCCTGATGACTGACTCACAAAACATTCTCATCACTGGTCAGCTCATGGCCACTTTTAAACCTGTTCCTCAGGAACCATTCTGTGGGCCCGACTGCGCCCCTCTCCCAGCAATGACACGAAGTTTGACTCCCACTTACATCAGCGTCTTCCCTCCTCCTCTAGCATTATACAGGCAAGGTCTTCCCCAGAATTTAATCATGAAACATTGCCAGCTGCGCTCATTCTGGGGAGTAAAAGGCAAACATTCAAATGAATTGGTGTCATTTAGGTTTTTTTTGGGGGGGGGATATCTGCAGTTGGGGGTGATCAATTAGCCATAAGGTTTGGTTTGCGTTCCGGTCGGAACACTTGAGACAGCAGGAACTCTGGTATATTTATTAGCTTATGGGATTTAGGCAAGAATAACACTTTATATTTATGAACCTGTATACCTTTTTTATTTTAAATAATGTAATGAATACCACTGAACCCAGCCGTGAGAAGAAGAAAAATAACTCTAATTATTAGGAACATCTGGTGTGTTTGTTACCAGCAAACCTAAGAGCAAGGTTGTCTTTTAAGTGGGACTTTGTGCAAAATCGGAGGTGAGAGATTTACCATCTGGTATAGCCTTGGTTATGGCCCATGTGTAACTCTCCAGGTTAAGTGTGTGTTCCTGTGTGCAGATGCATACACATGTGGGTTTGCGTGTTCACATGTGAGCATGTGAGGTCAGAGGAGAATCTTGGGTGCCACTCCTCAGAAGCTATTCATCGTTTGGTGAGGTTAAGTTTCTCGTGGTCTGGAGCTGGTCAGCTACCAATGGAAGAGATGCGCCTGTCTCTGCCTCTCAGCCCAGGGGTAGGAGGTAGACAGTATCATCCCCAACTTGCTTGTTTGTGTGTTTGCTTGCTTGCTTGTTTTCAAATTTTACAAGGGACTCCAGATTCCAAGGCAAGTACCTGACTGACTGAGCGAGCTCCACCCCTCCCCCGCCTAATCCTTCACTAACCGATGAGTTTAATTTCTCAGAGGATCATTTTTGTAGCAGAACTTTAAAGCTTACAGTCACCAAACCAAGAGTAGATCGCTAATAAGGTAATTTCCTAAATTACTACCACTGGAAAGAAAGTTCCAGACAATCTCTGCCTTCCTGTGCATCTCAGGAGTGGACAACGTAATGGTCCCAGTGATGTACACTTTTCCAATGCTCAACTGCTCAATTAAAACAAAAGAAAACAAAACTAGTTGAGATACAAATTTACGGATGTGTCCCTTCATAGTCTGTTGAAGATTTGAGCCTCCCATACCGTGTGCGTCCCCTAAGTGCTGTTTGGTTTGCTAATGGTCAAGAGTAGCAAATTAGACTTCACATGCATTTGTTTCACTAAAATCTCCTAGATTTTTATCAATCGTGTGTGTGTTTGGGGGAGGGTATGTGTGGGTGTGTGTGGGTGTGTAAGTCTCTCGGTTTGCCCAGTGTGTAAGTGCCCTCCATTCAGACACTAGTTACAGAAATGCATCTCCTTGGCACAGGGTAACTTGCCTCAACTTGACTCCAGTTTCAAAAATCACATAACTTCTAAGACGGCTAGGCAGCTCGACTAAGAATCTCAAAACTAATAACAACCCACACTACATTAAATGCTTCCAAAAGCACGGGCACACCATCGGATTTCTCTTCCTTTTTTTCTTTACTTTCATTCGTTCACATTTCTCTCCTGCATGAATGCGTGCATGCATATGTGTGTGTGCCTTTGTGTGCGTGTGGGTGGGTGTGTGCGTGTGTGTGTGTGTGTGTGTAGGTAAGGGGGACAACAGGTGGAAATCTGTTTTCCTCTATGAGATTTCAGAGGTGGAATTTGGATCACCAGGTTTGCTCACAAGAGCTTTTTCAAGTAGAGCCATCCCATCTGCTCTATTTAGATGGGGATTTTTTTTTTTTGTCTTTTGTTGCTTTATTTTGGTTTTGTTTGTTTGTTTGTTTTGAGGCTGAGCATCTTTGCCAATTGTATCTTTTTAATTTTTTACTCATCGATATATTCTGATTTTATTACAGGAACGTGGGTTGTGCCACGAAGCCACAAAGATCGGGCTTTGGGGACTCGTCTCTATGGGATGCAGACACCATTTTGCAATAGTCCTCAGATTTCATAAGGGTTTAATCACTGTCCTCGGTCAGAAACCCCATGCTCCTCATCATTGGCCTATGCTGGGTGTTTGCGTCATCCATTGACTGATTGATTCACAATTAACAACACAGTCCCCAAAACAAGATCTTTGGGTTGGGGCTGTCTCTTCACCTCGGGATATTCAGACCACACAGTTTCTGTCAGGGCGCATGCTCCAAGGTACACCGTGAAGCATTAGCCTCTCTGTTTTCAATCAAATCCATCAACATCTGGTTTTTATGTGGTTCTCTTTTATTTAGCTCATCCGTGTCAAACATGGCTCCATGAAATGTAGTGAAGCTCTCCTGTCCCATCTTCCACCTCGGGAACACTCATAGGCTAATGAGCTGACATTTCTATGGGGACCTTCCCAAAGAATGATGGCTGGGGAGCCAAGCTCAACCACAGTGGAAAGAGTAACACTAAAGTTCTAGATGCAAGTTAAAACTACTGTTTCCTTTTAAAATCATTTCTGATATGCCAATTTGGATTAAAGATGATTGTGTAAGTTGACTGTTTTAGGTATGTGGTGATTGCTAATTTTGAAATCGATCAGCTAGCAGCCAAAGACCCCAGACAGAGACCGCGAACTAAGGGTCTTGCCTTTATCCTTACTCAGGACAATGGTTCCATATTAAATAATTCAATCAGGGGGCCTACATTCACCAGAGGAGGGAACGGAAGATTTAGAATAGATTTAGAATTCAGTGGGTCAACCAGATCTGATAATAACGTTCAGAGTTAATATCAAAGTTGATTTTCAATATGATAAGCATGGACGCCCACCACCTCGCCGAAGAGTAAGCTCTGCAGTGGTCACAACGGTCCGAGAGTCAGGTGGATATTTAACCAGGTGTGAGCTCCTCCACTTCCCTTTCCTTAATGACCAATAAACTCCCTAGCAATTCCCTTAACTACACCTACTAATACACGCAGCATGAAAGAGGGTTGGAGACTCCAGCCTACCTTCCTGCGAATTATAAGTGTACGTGCTTTTTACTAGGCAATAGCATGAATCGTCTTGGCTGATTACACTACCTGCTGCAGAAATAGGAGTGTCTTCCTTATTTTATGTATCTACTTCCCACATATATATTACTTCTCTTGAAGAAAAAAATAACAGGTTAATAATATCATTGAGCCAAAAATCCCAGGAAGAAGTTGGCTAAATTTTTCCAACTTCTGCTCAATGATGATTTCTACACAAAATGGGGTCAGTCTCCCACTCCACTAATGAGCATCCTATGCACAGGCCTGGCTGCCGATTCTTCAGTAACGCTGTCTTGAGTTGATGTGGCTATCCATGGATTAATAAGTAATGATTACCCCATCAGCAGCCCTCTTTAAAAAAAAAAAAAAAAAAAAAAAGAATGGCCTGCATTGTTGTTTTGCTCTGAGGGCCTCTGGTGAGAAATGTAGATTAATCAGCAGACTGGCTTCTTCTCAATCCCTGTCTTGCGATGGGTGTCTGTCTGTCCCTTAAGCCTGGTGGAAACCTACAAAGTAGGGTGGACAAGACTGCACACAGCTGACAGAACTGACACCTGCTTCCTGCACTATACTTCTGCTAGGAGGAGGCCACAGTGAGGTGTTTCATAGCGCTGGGCTCTGGGACACCAACATGGCTGATGGGTTACAGGGTTACGGTTGGCTCACCATACTGAGGAATGGTCCTTGGTCAGGTTTAACTGAACTGCGAACAACTATCTGCGACCAGTTACCAACATAGGACAAAACCTTACACAGAAATGACCATGTACCCCCAAACAACATGCTAAGAGCCTTGACCGTTCTGTAGGTTAAACAGCAACCCTGGACTCATTATACTCCTTTGTGATAAGTGACCATTTTGTCCTCTTTTTAATGTATACTTTTTGAAACTCCATGGGCGAATCTCATAATAAATGTAAAAACCTAAGCCGGGTGAACGGAGCTTGTCAGGCTCCACCCACGCCCCCTCAGGGCTGGTATAGAAATAAAGAAGCCAATGTAACCACACGCCAAAATGCCAAGCTCACACCCATACACCACACCCTAAAGAAGGGATAGCTGTAAAAGATCTCAGAGTCGTACACGGGTTTCATCACAATATCCTGGTTCAGATATGCCATGGTACTCATGACCGGTCCAGACAAAGCCTTCCTTCCTCAACCTCTCCTTTCGTGTTAATTCATTAGTCCATAGGCACAGCACAATGTTCCAGGGGTAAAATCTCCCTTGACTGAAGGCATGCATCTCCCTTAAGCATGGGGCTCAGGGAAGAGGTCACCAGCACCTAGGTGTCCTCTTAGTCTGCTCAGACTGTGGCTCTGCTGGACCTTACACTGTGACTCCGCCCCTGGGTAAAGACAAGCTGATGGAAGATAGTGATGCCCCCACCCCCGTGCCTTCTACCACTTGTGAGGCCTTCCTTATCAGCCAGGGCTGCACTGATAAGCAAATGTTTAAATCAATGTGGTAGGAAATTAAAAAACAACAACAAACAGGTTCACACAATATCCTGGCCCAGATACCCCATGGTACTCATTACCGGGCCAGACAAAGCCTTCCTTCCTCACGTCTACATTCTCCAGTCAACTCATTAGTCTATAGGACACAACACAATATTCCAGGGGCAAAATCTCCTTTACAGGATATTGTCATTTTTTTTTTTTTGAATCACTGCCATGACACCAAATTTGATGAAACTTTTCACGTGGATGGTTCCTGGCACCTTCCCATCAGCACCCCATTCTTGGAGGCCTCAATTTATCTTTTAGACGTATATTTCTTTGAGCTACCGCTAAACACACGCATGAACAAAACATCCCAAGTGAGGCCACGAACCTGACGCATCACTCACATTATCCTCTCTGCTCCTTACACGGAGAGCTACCTGCAGCGATTTTGTTTCTTAGAAAAACTCAGTAAGTCGGCTGTCTGTGAGCGTTCTGTGGAAGAAAAAACAGACTTAGCCAGATTTGGAAATTTAAACAGACACTAGTTCGGGTTTCATTTTACTGAAACGGTGCTTCTCTGAGACAATGTAAATAACACTGTTAGCTCTACTGCCCCCTCAGCCCTGTCACGATTAAAAACGGAGCCATACAAGACTCCCTCCCCCAAAATCCAGGTTCATATAGGCTATTGGGCCATGTTCAGACAGTGTTAGATGAATGGTCATCGCTTTTTCATGGTGCACTCCAGCTATGCGATCTCTGACATATACTTAAACTCTTATGCACATCCTAAGAAACAAGTAGTTTGGGACAGACAGGAGAAGAAATGGGAAGTTTCTTGATCAAAGAGAAGAAAGTTTCAGACAAGAGAAGTGTTGGTGCCTATGGGGAAACTAGACAAAGAAAAGCAAGTGAGAACAAAAGAAGGAAAAATGAGAAAAAAAATTAATAGAAATTAGAGGGAAACAAAACAAAACAAAACAAAACAGTAACACTGAAAATACTAAGCCATCTCCAGCCAGTAGCACAGGTGAGCTAACTGCAAGCCTTTACCTGCCCCTCCTCCCTCTCCTCCCTGCTCTCTGCCCAGTTCTCCAACAGATCAGATCCTCTCCTCCAACTTCCCTTCCCCCACTCATCCCAGGAGCCAACTTAGGCAGGCTTTCCTTGGGATCCCACAGACTACTACAGCCCAGGAGCAGACAGGCTGACTGCAGAACACTCCCCACTCCTCACCTCCAATTCCATTCCATAACTGCCTCTCCTTAATTTTTTTTCCAAGCACTTACAGATTTTATCTTTATCCATGTATTGATTTACTTATAAAAATATATTTGGGACTAAAGTATCACAACAGAAAAAAAAAAGTGGTTATTTATCCTCAAAGTGGAACTCAGAACCTCAGACTTGCTGACCTGCGCTGACATCACCAGTCTAGGTTTGAACTCATTCATTTGCTCACTCACAAACAACAATAGAACCAACAGTCACACCCCAACAATAACAAACACGATATTGTGAACACTAAAACCATAGCTGCCTCCTTCCAGTGAATGTCAGTGTCCCAGGGATGAAACTCAGCAGCCGTGTGCCCACTGGATCGATGCTGGTTCCTTTTACTGAACTTTTTGATATTTTACTAACAATAAAAAAAAAAAAAAAAAGGAAAGCATAAATCTACCATCCACTCTCTCCTTAGTAATGAAGATCAATGCTGTCAGTTTCTCTGGACTCCGTTTCCTGTGCAAATGCCTATTAATCAGACTTAATAAATTGATGTTGGAATTGACTGCTTCAAAAGTATTTACAATAGGGGACAAGGGAGCCAGTGGCACAAGGAGGTCACATACAGCTGTCTTTTTTGCCTGTGATCTTTTAAAGATTTGCTCATTTAAATATTTGTCTGGCTGTATTAATTTACTTATAGGGAAACAATTCAGACTTAGGGACTGAAGAGTCTTAACAAAAATATTTTAGGGTTGGGGATTTAGCTCAGTGGTAGAGTGCTTGCCTAGCAAGCGCAAGGCCCTGGGTTCGGTCCCCAGCTCCGAAGAAAAGAAAAGGAAAAAAAAAAAGAATATTTTAAGGTTTCTAATTTCCAATAACATTTACTAAAAAGTGCTAATGATGAAGTCTATTTTCATATTTGTTTGTCGTGTGTGTGTGTGTGTGTGTGTGTGTGTGTGTGTGTGTGTGTGTGTGTGTTTGCACACCCTTAGGCGTGCATAATACATAGCACACATGGGGTGATCAGAAGACAACTTCGGGAGTCAGTTCTCTTCTTCCACCAGGTGGGTTCCAGAGATGGAACTCAGGTACTGAGGCTGGTCACCAGCCTCTTAACGCTGGACCTCAGAGTTGCAGGGCTAATCAAAATCACTGACTCAGACACCCCAGAATTCTCATCACTGGTCAGAGGTGGTTGTCTTTGGTTTAGTTAGTCCTAACTTTCTCAGGTCATCTATTGACTGCTAACAGAGTCAATAAACATGAAATATGAATCGGGAATCAGGCTCCTTACACTATACTCAGACACGGGTGATGGTTTCCTTTGAAGAGAACTCTTAGGAGGGTTCTGAGCACAAGTGAGATAGCTCTGCTCCTTCACCTCAAGGAGTTTCTAATTAGCTTTGTCTGAATTTTAAAGATAGCTCTTGGGGTAGTCAGCCTCTCAAACGTTAGACATGGGGGCCACGCCTTGTGGCACACAAACCTTGCTTGGCTCAGGTTGACCAGGGGAGCAGGAGAGCCCTGAGGAAGTCTGTACCTAAGGGAGAGGATTTGAGTGTTATGCTACGGATCTGCCCTGCAGTGATCTCTCTAGGGAAATTAACTGCCATGTCCCAAGGACTGTCACTGAAGAAGAGTTGTGGTCCCCATCAGCAGCCAGCCATGAACATGAACCTTGCAGGCAGATTCCCCATGCATAGACAAACAACCACATCACATGACAATCTCACCAGCAAACTGACAAGAGATCCCACACAGAAACTTCTGGCTGTGTGGGAACTGAGACATTACGTGCTTCGTGCTTTGAGCCATGACATCACTGGGTCACTACAACACATCTAGAGATTGCAAGAGTCGCAGCTGATCCTCCTGTCCTGACATGCTTGACATGGTAAAGGTTTCAAATTTGGTGTGTTTTTTTTTTCACCCAAATTTTGTAATATTTGAGTAAACCCAATGAAATATCTTACAAAGAGGTTGCAGGAAGAAACAAAGCTCATCCCCTAGTCACCTCATTCATCTGACCAGAATTTTTTTTTTTTTTACCTTATTTTACTGAACCTGCATTTTGACTGTAACCCATCCTGAGGATGAGTGTGGAATGCTCCACATATACCAAAAACGAATGCTCAGAAGTCTCAGATGTAAGAACCTTTCTGACTTTTCAGGTTAGGGGAGATAAACCTGTACAACCCCAAACCACCGTCCAGTCACAGCGAGGACACACACGGACACACACGGCATTCTCCCTCAGACTGCATGTACCCACCCCAGTGAATTCATGGTCCAGACATTTACCATTGATGCAATCTGTAAATTGCTATGGCATCAAACAAATCCTAATACTGAAAAACCCTGAGAACAAATAAAAGCCCTTCACGATTAGCAGATTTCAGCTCTGCAGAATCATAATAACCACAAACTCTGTGCGGGTCCAACAAGCATTCTTTTCTTTTATTCATATACAGGCATATTCCCTTGGTATAATTTAGGAATAAATAAGCTACCTACAGAAAAAAAGATAATAATCCAGTCAGCTAATGTGTGAATTAGGGGACCTAGGATCACTGTTGCAAGGTAGACCTTCAGCAAGGCACAGCGAGGGCCCTTGAAAAAGATAAATGAGATGAGGGTGACTGTGGGTAGCAGCACAGACAGTCTTAATGGCTGCATTTATTTCTCTTGTGTAGGGTGGTGAATTTTCGTTTCTGTTGTATTAAAAATTAAAGAGTACATAAGTCATTACATAAGAAAGAGAGTTATTTTGGAGTCAATAATGGGAATGTAATAGCAACGAAGTTAGGATTAGTCACCCCATCTCTCATGAGTCAGCCTATTAAAGGATTTAAGCCTATAGGTTCCATTCTTCGTAGAGTGTGTGTTGTACTTCACAGAGCAAAAACACCTTCTATTCTTCATAATGAGTGTTGTTACCTTACAGAGCGAGAATACCATGGTGGATGTAATTGTTCAGTAAAGATGAAAATGTTGATTTCTACCTGCATGGTGAAGGGGCTTAGGGGCTTTTGTACTTTTAAAGTTCCTGTCTTTGGTGTAGGTGGTTTACCACTAACTTATGTAAAAGGCATAAATAACCAACATATAAAGAAAATGTTAACTAAAACTTCCGGTTAATACAATTCAATCCAACTTAAGTCAGTTAAAGATGGCGGGGGCTTTGATTAATTGTTAATGAGTACATTAATCAGATCTCTTTCTTTCATTCATCTTTAATGGCACATCAAAACAAACAAACAACAAATTGAGACACTAGGCCAAAACATTAGCTATGTACATAGACCTGGGGATCGCAGATACAACTGACAAAGTCCTTTTTAAGAGGATCTTGCCTTCCGTGGACAGAGTTAGATTGACAGTGCTTATTACCATATGCACAGAAGTCATCCATGCTTGGCCTTCTTCCAATTAGACAATTATTCAAACAATCATTCTCATATAAATAATTTGTCCCTTGTCTAAATAGAGCCAGCCGCCAGCTGCCCAACAGAATTCAAACAATAACACCACGGTTCGTGACCCAGTACATGTCCTTCAGGAGAATGGTCAAAAGGACTTGCTCTATGTGTAGAAAAAGGCTTGGTGTTGGCAGATAACAACAACAGTGAATAATAATACTTGTTTCTTTGCATTCTGGCCTTTTCTTTTTCAAAATTGGCCATTATAATTGGTCGTTCCCGCATCTGACCAATTATAATACAACACACAGTTGAGGAGAGCAGAAACAAGGTCTTTCAGTATATCCACCTGTGTAAGAAGCACGGCTTACAACAGGAACTAGATGGTTTCTTGTTCTGACATCCCTCCGAGTGATTTCATTAAAACTCTTGGATTTCCACATCTTGGAAAACTCAAAGGTCTATACATATGAATGTATCTATTCATATACATTCTCTCGGTGCTCGCTGCTTTATTCATTGATGTATTGATATATATACAATAAGTCAATAAAACAAAAGACACAGGAGCAACATCACTAAATAATACATCTATCTATCAACTGTCTGCTTCCCACGGAACGAGTAGATCTGGTCATTTCACCCCCAATATCTATGTGCTTTTTCCAAATTTAAATCAGAGTTTGTATCTCCTACTGTCTCTGTAGTCATGGAGGTCAAAGTTTGCCCTCCTGTGGACTTAAAGATGGCATCAAGGCTAAGCAAAGAAACATGAACTGCACAACTACAATAAACGTGATTTTGGTCATTATCCTGTTCCCTTTCTCATCAAGAAATTAATAGTCTCTAAGTTTTATCAGTGAAAAGACACATAAAGAAATCACAACAAATAATATATATGATAGAATATTAAACAACCCTGAAAATGAATGAAAAACCACTTCTCTTCCTTGTGGGGTTTTAGGAGTGTGAAATCGTATCAACTATCAGTCCCCAGTCTGCCCATGCTCCTGTCACTGCGCAGCACTGGCATGTGTTGGTTTTACGTATGAATTATATCCATTTATTACTTTAGAGAAATACAAGCAACAGCCACCCATGAGTCAACTTCCCAACCCAAGTACATAAAACTGAAGCTATTACTCACATAAATCTCTTCTTCCCTTACCCACACAGGTGAAAGCCAAGACCTGTGGCGCGTCAGGGTGAGTCAGTTGGTAGGACAGGGTCAACAGGGCGAAATCGAGCACAAACTTTGAAAAGAAAAAAAAAAAAACTACAATTAGCGGTAGCAATGTGAATGCACCTCACTAAAGTGGGGTTCACGAAACTGTTTCATGCATGTTTGTTAAGTATTCGAACAATAGTCTGCCCCCATTACCCCGGTTCATCCCTGCTCTTGCCTTGCACACCTCTGCTGGTCCTTTCTGTTTTTATTTTCCCTTTAGATTCCACATGAGAGGAAAGGTATGTCTGGCATTATAGACAACACGCTCTCTGTTGTCCCACACTTGTCCTATTCCATTACATACTCATAAAATTGTTCATTCATGTAATTTGTCCTCTCTTCTTAGTACAACCTCCTACCACCCCAAAAATGTCCTACGTTTGTGTGTCTGTGTGTCTGTTTTACATGTCCCGGAGGTAAAGCGGGTTTCAGTGCGACAGAGTAGGGGAACGCAGCATTAAAACAAAACGACTAACAACTTTTGCTTCATACTGTGATGTCCTAACTGACCCATAGGTAACAACCTCTATTTTCCTCACACGGACCTACAATCCAGATACAGGCGCCACTGGGGCAAAAAAGCCAGAAGCCACAGTGGTCTGCATTTGTATCAAGAACTCCACCCCCTAAGAGCCTAAGACAATTATGCGTGTTTCTAATAGACTTCCGTTTACGCTTTAATCAAAAGTATTGATGCGTAAGCCCCAGAACCACTCATTACTGATCCACGCTCAATGCATTTCCCTCATTTATTTATCTGGATGTTACGGACTATTTCTGCATAATTTATTGATTTTTTTTTTTCTTTCATTTGGAGTTTCCCTGATTAAAAATCTTGGTGCCCATGAATCACAGAAATCCAAAAGAACAAAACCTCTCATGGCTGCCACGCTCACGTTCACGGTGCAGGTAAATAAGATGCTGTATTAATTGGAGCCACAGTCTGGAGGTATAAATTAACCAATCACAGGGCTTCCTACCACTTTGCTATTCAGGTTTCATTCAAAGGCCTCCTAAAGACAGACAATGGGGCGAGCGAGTGCACCGAGGACTCCACAGCTGGAGAATCAAAGACCACACTCAAGACCCCGCTCAGGTCTCCCGGCAAAACGTTTAAACACTCACATCAGATCTCTGCTGATGGGCCTGCACAACACAAAGGCAGAACAGCATGTTAAGAGACTGTATGGATGAATGTGACGGCCGCTCCGTCTGATTTTTTAAAGGACCCGGGTTATGCTAAAACACAGTCCCTCTCCAACCCGCCAACAGCTGACACCTGGCAGGTTTATTCATTGTCTTTCTTGTTTTGTTTTTATAATTGAGAGATGAAATTGTGCACATTAAGTGTGCACATGATGTTTTCAAGGACTTAAACACCGTAGAATGACTAATTTCTAGCCAGCTAGTTATCGGCACTAGGTGATTGCTACATGTGTGCTAAAAACACTCCCCCCACCCCCGCCGCCCCAACCCAATTGTGGAATCCTTTCATTGTGGCTTTTGATTTTGTTTTGCTTTGCTTTGTCTGGTTTTATTTGGTTGGGATTTGAGGCCTGTTTTCTTTCTTAAGACAAGACCCCAATATGATGTCCAGGATGACTCCAGACTTGGAGCAATCCTCCTGTCTCCGTCTCCCAGGTGCTAGCGTTAAGAGGAGTGAGCCATTATGCCTGGCTAACATTTTCTTTTAGGCCTGTTGGCAGAGGTCATTCATCCTTTTGAAGTGAAACCCATGCATGACACAAATCACTCAAGACACCAGGACCCCAAACACTGGACTCACCTAAGTCCTTTTATTGCTGGCCAATCCAGTATACAGCACTGAATCTGTGCAGTAAAAAAATTTGATAAGGGGCAATCACCATTATGTACAGGGTGACAAACATTTTAGAAACAATTAACATGTTTGTATAAATTTTGAAATTTTTGAATTTTAAAAATTGTATGTTTTGGGAAATCTAGGAGCAATACAGCCTTGGGCCCTCATCCTGAAACCTTAGACTCTATATATCAAATCGGGAAAAATCGTAGCTTCTGCACATGGATATGATTAGCCAAAGAGTACTTCATCTTTTTATTGGGTTCTTCCATGAGCAATTTATGTGACGTAATTTATAACTCCCTTCTACACAGAAGCTATACTACAATGTATATACAGTGTATGTATATATTATACAGTGTATACATATTATACTTATTATGAGTATATGGGTACAATATGAAGAGAGGAGGAAAAGATTGAATAGTAAAAAAGACATAGCCCACACTAATGAGTTCACTAAGTACTTTGTGCGCTTTCAATAGTTAGCATAGCTTCAATTCAAAATCCGTCCTGAAAGGGGCAGTGTCCACATATAATTCCACGAGGGGCTGTTACCTTCCGGGAAGGTCCGCATACGAAATTAAGTTGCACTGTTTGGATACTGGTGTAGGCTGTAGCCCTTTGTAGCTACAAGAAAATTTAAAGTGCTTCATTGTTTAAACAAGCATTTTAGATGTAAGTTTAAAAATTATCAAATAATTTTGAAATTGCTGAGAATTCTGATTCATTGTCCTGAGTCTCAATGAATAACAAGGTGGGGATTTGAAAACAAGGAAAACTGCCTTTTTTTTTTTTTTTAAACTTTATGTCCCAATTCTAAAATGTATCCTTGTGGCTGAGTAAATGATGTAGTAAACGAGGAAATAAATCTCCTCCATCTGGATACTTGTTCAAGAATCGGTAGCTACATTGGGAATCTTCCATGTAGAAGGCATCTCAATTAAACTCCTGACGGAACAACTGTTAGTGTGGCTAATGGTCACTCTCCTGAACAGTGTGTGCCTATTGGCTACCTTACCACAGAAATAGGCATTTCATTACATAACCCTGCTCCTCCCCTCTCATTCTCTCCTATATTCACATACGCCCCTCTCCAGGATCTAACTATTGAGTTCATGCCAACTTTGAACACACATTCCTTCCACTTCAGCTTTCTTCGTGGTATTACTAGTATATACCACAACATAAATATTATCTTTTGTTTTCTTTATGGCGGGGGGGATATATCTCTGTAGCCTAGGATGACCTCAGAGTTTTAGCCTTCTGCCTCAGCCTCCACACCTCTAGGTTTACAGGCATGGGTCTATGGGGGGCTCACACTCCTGATGCTAGAGGCACAACGCCCTCCTCACTAACATGTTTAGGGCCCATTCCTGTCATTTGTTTAGACTTCAACGTGGATCCCACAAGCTATTCCCAACTTTTTCACTGGATTAAGGCAAGAGTGGTGTCAAATTAATGTGAACGACTTGAACCTAACCAATATGGTGGCCTTACTATGTGTTACTGAAGTTCAGTTGTGTTGAAGTGGACAGAGGTCTTTCATTTTTGGATTGCATTCTGTTGATCTGAATAAATCAAAAATTATTGTATTATCATCTTGCTACAGGTAGACAGAAGTGTTTTTTTGGAGGGACTGGGGATGAAACCTAGGACCTTACCCATGCCAGGCAAATATTCTCTCAGTGAACTACATTTCCTGCCCATTAGTATTTATTACTCATTGGTTGAAGCCATTTGATAATATAGAGAATGCACTCAAATGGCAATTAACAGTCCACTAACAAGTTTGACAATACCGTTTTGATACTTGCCCTTTAATATTAGAGGCAAGTTCGCATAGACTATGGGATATGAAATCAAAGAAATATTAAAAAGTTAAAAAAAAATAAATACATGATTTAGGCTCAAAATACAGCTGTCCAGAACTATACTAATTATAATAATTCTTTGTCGAAATTTTAGCATTAGCTTACAATTAATAATCATTCTTTTAGAATATGTACTTATTTATTCATCTTTAGTGTTTCTAAAGATCCCATGAGCCAATTACCTAATACAACTAGTACAAAGCCATCAGCCATATAGGGTTATTTAAATTTAAATGAACGAAAAATTAAGCGAAAGAAAATTTTCATTCCTTACATCCAGTGTTCAATGGTTCTATGAAGCTAAATTCTACCACTTGAGAATGTCAATCACAGACATTCTCCACTTTGCACAAAGATCCAAGAGACAGAAGTAGGATCTCCTCTTTATCCCTGTAATGGTGCAGTATTTTACTTAATAAGCCTAACTGGGCTAGTGATGAGCTTGACACAGACACAACACCATCAGCAGTGGCTCGTGCTGTGTCTCGTCCGTTTCATTTGATCATTTCTCTGTTTTAAAAGATTCATTTTTGTCTTTATTACGTGCGTGCATGCCTGTGTGCATGTGTGGGTATGGTGTGTGTGTGTGTGTGTGTGTGTGTGTTGTATGGTGTGTGTGTGTGTCTGTGTGTGTATGGTATGGGTGTGTGTGTGTGTGTGTGTGTGTATGTTGTGTGTGTTTGTGTGTGGTGTGTGTTTGTGTGAGGGTGTGTGTGTGTGTATGTGCGTATGTGTGTGTGTGTGTGTGTATGTGGTATGGTGTGTGTGTGTGTGTGTGTGTGTGTGTGTGGTGTGTGTGTGTGTGTGTATGGTATGGTGTGTATGTGTGTGTGTCTGTGTGTGTGTCTGTGTGTGTGTGTATGTGTGTGTGTGTGTGTGTGTGTGTGTAGAGTTTGTGTGTGTGTGTGTGTGTGTGTGTGGGTGTGTGGGTGTGTGTGTGTGTGTGTGCGTGTGTGTGTGCGTGTGTGTGTGGGTGGGTGTGTGTATGTGTGTGTGTGTGTGGGTGTGATATGTGTGTATGTGTGTGTGTATGTGTATGTCTGTGTGTGTCTGTGTGTATATGTATCTGTGTGTGTGTGTGTATGGTGTGTATGTATGTGGTATGGTGTGTGTGTGTGATATGTGTGTATGTGTGTGTGTATGTCTGTGTATATATGTATCTGTGTGTGTATGTGTGTGTGTATGGTGTGTGTGTGTGTGGTATGGTGTGTGTGTCTGTGTGTATGGTATGGTGTGTATGTTTGTGTGTGTGTATGTATGGTGTGGGGGGGGGTGTGTGTGGGTGTGATATGTGTGTGTGTGTGTGTGGGGTGGGTGTGTGGTGGGTTGGTGGGTGGGTTTGTTGTGTGTGTGTGTGTGTGTGTGGTGTGTGTGTTTGTGTATGTGGGATTATGTTATGTGTGTGTGTGTGTATGTCTGTGTATATATGTATCTGTGTGTGTATGTGTGTGTGTATGGTGTGTGTGTGTGTGGTATGGTGTGTGTGTCTGTGTGTATGGTACGTGTGTGTGTTTGTGTGTGTGTGTATGTATGGTGTGTGTGTGTGTGTGTGGAGTGTGGATGTATGTGGTATGTGTGTGTGTGTGTCTGTGTGTGTGTATGGTGTGTGGGTGTGGATGTGTGGGTGTGATGTGTGTATGTGTGTGTGTGTGTGTATGTCTGTGTGTGTCTGTGTGTATATGTATCTCTGTGTGTGTGTGTGTGTGTGTGTATGGTGTGTATGTATGTGGTATGTGTGTGTGTGTATGTGTGTGTGTATCTGTGTGTGTGTGTGATATGTGTGTGTGTGTGTGTGTGTGTATGTCTGTGTGTATATGTATCTCTGTGTGTGTGTGTGTGTGTGTGTGTGTGTGTGTGTGTGTGTGTGTTCATTCTCCTGGTTCATTTGGGAGTCCAAAAAAGGGATCGGGGTCCCTGGAACTGAAATTACAGATAGTTGTAAACTGCCTGACACAGGGAGTTGGGATCTGAACAGGAAGCAACGCTGACCACGGAGCAATCTCTCCAGCCCTGAGACTTGATTATCTCTAAGGAAATGTTAGCAAGCAAGGTCCAACAACGCAAGTAGCATCTGAGACTTCTTACTTGGCCAGTGCCTTTCATCTCCTCTTTGTCACTCCTCACTCAAAGAATAAACAGCCTATGGTCAAACATCTAAACAAATGGAGCAATATACACAATAAAACCCAGAATAGCTGGATAAGAGAATGGACCAAGCAGGCTATTGTCACAGTGGTTAGAAAGACGTCACTGAAATAAAATCCTTTCCTACTTGGCCCATTGTCCTTACCAGTCCATATTTTGGACTTTAGATTCTTTTATGCATTTATGTAATTATTTACTCTGAGTGCTAAAATTAACATCCAACATGCCACTGTGTTTGCACGATTATAAATAGATCGACTAATTCCTTAATCAACATATTTTAAAAGACCTTTGATGTTCAAAATTAGATCCATAATTCCAAGGTAATAAGAGGTTTATCATCCTTTAATTTTATCTTGGGGGTCCTACCAAGAGAACATCTATGAAATCTCACCCTGCCTGCCATGATGGGACCACATGGGACAGCATTTGGTGTGCCTTTCATAGGGCAATGCCTCATCCTGGCAGACATAGGGATGCTCAATTGTACCACCCATGACTAAGCATCCTTCCTGAGATGCTGATAGATACCCTACAGTCTTAGTTAGGCTCCAGCTGTATCGTGTGTCAATATGTCTATGTGTCTATCTGGATCTGGCTAGTTCCTCCAAGGTAGCTGCTCTCTTGTTCCTCACCTTGAAATAAATGATATTCAACTGTCCTGGGCAAGGGAAATTCAGAAAAGCTAAGTTTAAAACAAAACAATGATCGACAGTTGTAGTTTATTACTAGCAGTCCCAAAGAGACAGAGGTCAGACACCTTGCAGGACAAACAGGGGAAAAGGGGGGGGGGGTAGTCAAAGTCCGTGGTATGACCCAAGCAATCATCAAATGGGAGTTTAGCTTGTGGGTTTAGGCAAATCAGTGGACCTGTGGAATAAGTCAGCAAGCAGCATTTGCCCATTGGAAGATGGTTACCAGAACTTAAATAGGGAAGATATTTGGCTCTAACCCCGTGAATCCCTGGAAAACTGAGCCTACTTCTGGTACAAGGCAGAGCTCTTGTTCAAACTTGAAACTGAGGCTACAGAATATGCTTTAAAAAAAAATTCTACAACATTTTATCGTCTTTGCTTTACGGCTGATTTTTTTATTCATTCATTTGCTTTATGAATTCTCTTGAACTCTCTAGCTGAAGACTGTGAGATATGAAGACAGAGGCCACAGAGATGGCTCAGGGAGCATTTGCTGCCCCTGCAAATGACCTGGATGCAGTTCCCAGCAGCCACGGAGTGGTTCGAAAACATCAGTAACTCCATTTGGGGGACCAAACACCCTCTACTGACTTTGGTGGGCACCAGGCATCATGCGCCACACATACACAGATTCAGGCAAAACACTCATGCATAGAAAATAACTTTTTTTATTTGATATTTTTTATTTACATTTCAAATGTTATCCCCTTTCCTGGTTTCCCAACCATAGTCCCCTTATCCCAACCTCCCTCCCCCTTCTTCTATGAGGGTGTTCCCCCCACCCAATCATCCACTCCTTCCCACCACCCCGCCCTGACATTCCCCTATACTGGGGGATCCAGCCTTGGCAGGACCAAGGGCTTCTCTTCCCACTGGTGCCCAACAAGGCCATCCTCTGCTACATATGCAACTGGAGCCATGGGTCTGTCCATGTGTACTCTTTGGATGGTAGTTTAGTCCCTGGGAGCTCTGGTGGGCTGGTATTGCTGTTCTTACGGGGTGGTAAGCCCCTTCAGCTCCTTCAATCCTTTCTCTAACTCCTCCAATGGGGACCCCATTCTCAGAAAATAAAATTTTAAAATTGTAAACATCAACTCTCATTTATACTTGATGTACCGTTTTGTCTCCAAATAAAGTCATAATCCCCACAAATATTACAGGACAAAATAAATTACCATGCACGCACTGTATGTAACAGAAAGCAGGGACACACTTAGTCAAATTTCAGAGGCTCGTTCTTGCATAGGATTAATTAGTAAGATTAATGACGGTACAATACTAGCCTCATTGGCCTATGGTTGGACTATTCATTTTTTTTTAACCTTTAGGAGCTACCCATTGTGTCCTTGCATATGGTACATACAAAGCTATCCCATAACTGAAACAGCATGTCTAGATTAGACATGGAGGCATGGAGGCATTAGCCCATTCATTTTGTTTTATAAAAAGTACATCCATTTATTAGGAAGATGTAAGAATATGAAACACTTAACATATGGCACACCTATGACGTGTGTATGCACGTAGACATAATGTACTCTTTTGCAATGTGTGCTATTCTGCGCAGGTGCACATGTATGCATGCAGGGTAAGGCCAGAGAACGAACTTGAGATTTGATCCCTAAGCGCTATCTAGGCTGTCCTGTGACACAGGGTCTCACGTGCCTGGAACTCCCCCATGCAGGGTAGGCTGGCTGGCCAGAGAACCTGAGAGGTCTTCTGTCTCTGCCTCCCCAGGACTGAGACTACAAGAATGCTACCAGTTTCCTGTAGATGGACACCAGATCAACTGCAGGCCCTCGTGTTTGTAAGGCAAACACATGACCAATTGAGCTATCATCCAAGCATGAGATATTCCTTTTTTCTTTGCTATTTTCACCATAAGAAACAGCCTACTATATTACTTCTAATTGGGTAATTATTATGCCTAATTGGATTAATTACCCTTGGTTCATGAGAGTCTCCTCACTGACTAGTGCTTTGGCCATCTTTGATTTTATTTACAAACTCAATCATGTTTAATAATGCAATAAACACACATCAGCCAATCACCCAAGTTCAAAATAACAAAACTAGCCATTACTCACATTGTTGGCCCATGGCTCATTGCCCACGGCGGTCACTGCCAAGGTCTCTAACAGCAGGCTAACCTCCATTCGCATTAGGGCTTCCATTCTGTGGAACACAAGGCAGATATTAAAAAGGGACGAATTAGGAACACTTTCTTCATAGCCATTAGCGGGCAGAGGAGATGATCTTAATCTCGGATATTGGCCCAAGCACAGATTCATTCATCCCTCCTTCCCTCACTCCCTCCACCCATTCATCCATCCCTCTATCACTCCATCCCTCCAGCCATCCATCCCTCCAACCATCTATCCCTCCAGCCATCCATCCCTCCATCCATCTATCCCTCCATCCATCCCTCCATCCATCCATCCCTCCATCCATCCATCCATCTATCCCTCCATCCATCCATCCCTCCATCCCTCTATCACTCCATCCCTCCATCCATCCATCCCTCCATCCATCTATCCCTCCATCCATCCATCCATCCCTCCATCCATCTATCCCTCCATCCATCCATCCATCCCTCCATCCCTCCTTCCATCAATATTATTATTCCAATGAATATGCACGAATTCACTATCAAAAAACCAACCCAAAAGCAATTCTTTTTTTTATAAACATTGATCCTACACTTCCTGTCCACAAAGGAAACAACAGCCCCTTTTCAAAACAGACCTAAGTACGGAGTTCGAAACACAGCCATCTTTGATTACAGATACAATCTTATCATCATTGCCTGTTTGCTCTTAACACTATATTCTGACATTTTAAACACAACAAACACAGATGAACTGAGTGCAAAACTCTGCACATCTCAGTTCATCCGCATGGCTCTTAACACACAGAGGTAAAATAGAAGTTTTGAAAGACAACAGTTATACATCACTAAATAAAAATTAACCTTTCGGGCAGAAAGCATTGTTACTGGTCCACTCCTGGGCTCCTTTTGCTTGGCCGTTATCTACTAATTCATTCAATTACTTTTTAACTGCAGACCAAATGCAGCTGAAGTCACCAACCAGTGCAGGACCGCTGACAGTTCTGCACATCGGGGGCCATCTTACTCACAGCCCATGCCTGCGACTGCTCTCTTAATATCGCCACACAAACCCAGAGTGGAAGGGCAGTTAGTAGAGGTCAGGGGCATGAAGAACAGGAGTGGGCCAGAGAATACAGCTCATCTTTGTAAGAACATTGGGTTCTCAGTGGGCAAGGTACAGAGAGTTAACTCTAGTTAACAGTGACATATGTTTAGAATTAACACAGGACGTCCAACATACCCTCCTCCCACATACAAGCAGTACAGTGTGGGGTACTGGACACAAAACATCAAAGTATAAATACATACAATTTTTATTTTGAGTAAACCAACAGAACAGAAAAAAAAAATCCAGCTTGTCTCCGATCTACCTACGATTCTCTTTAATTTTATGCACAATTAATTTAAATCATGGATAATAATTTCTTCTATACATAACTTTATACCATTCCTTATTACTTCCTGAAGGGAGACCTACAAGGCCTGTCACCCATCCTAAGTGGCCATGCGAGGGCACAGAATGGCAGGAAATGGCCGCTAGACCCTTATGCTCATAAATGTGAGGTTAGGAGACCTGGGTCAATCTTGGTACTTTACTTGAAGGTCTCATACTGATGGACATAAGGCCTGAGGACATTCATACTTGTTCTTTTCTAATTTTTAATAACATGAACAGCCCAGTCGCACTCTGAGCTCTCTTTCTACGTTAGCCACGTGTGTTGGGTTAACCCAGCCCATGGATCACAGTCCCACGCGTGTCCTCAGGCCTTATAAATGTCATTTTAATTAGTATTCGATCCACTCAGGAATAGCCACACGTAGCCCCCACCCTCTTGCCCCCATTGCCCTGCTGGCCACACAGACAGTTGTTAACAATGGCTCGCCCCTCCTCCTCTTGCACACATAGCATCGAAACACATGTGTGTTCTTGAAATAGGTTTCGAGAGCCCATGGTCTGCTGAAGATACACACAGCTTGAATTTAGAACATGTCCACCCAGATTTGGTGACAGGACTCGAACCCAGATCCTCACACACATGTGCCGCTTCTACCCAGTCGCAGTCATGAGGCAAGAGTAGCCTCCAAAAATACCCATACTATGAAGTTCACCCCCCAATTCAGCCTTGACTTCTAAGTAGCTGGTTACATCTATATCATTGAGAAGCCTCTCTGTGCCATGTTCCCATCTACAAAACATGCACAGCTCTGGCCCCTTAGCAAAGTGCATCCTTCTCTTCAAAGCCAGGCAGAAGCCCTCCCAGAAAAAATCTCTGAGCCCCTTGCACAAATCTTTGCTCCCGCAACAGTAGCAGCAGCAGCGGCGGCGGCGGCACCTGAGCGATGGTGATAGACAGACAGACAAACCAGGTTCCACCCCAGCAGGCACTCATGAGCTGTGTAACTGCAGAGACGTGACCTGGTCTCTCTGTCTTAGGCCCCGGACTCGTAGGATTTGCAGAGTGAGAACAGCAGCACCTTCCTGGGCCCAACAGGCTGAAGGGCTACCGACCGATGGACCAGGCAGACTGATGGATGGACAGACCGATCCTCAGAGCAACACCAACACTGTCAGCCACCCTCACCCTGCACAACTATTTGCTCAACTAGTCTCCTCCTTAAAGTTAGCCAAACTAACTCTATGCTCAGACCTAGCCATGGGTTTCAGGGAGAAAGGACCTTAGCCCAGGCATGATTGGAAGTTGTTCCTTTGTGGTCAAAATATCATAGTTAAAAAAGGGAAATCTACCCATAGGGACTAGCTTCTGAAAACCAAACCACACTGTAGGGAGTCTGTGCTGTCAGATCAGTTGTTTTATTTTGGTTTTCTTTAGAGGTCTCTTGAAACCCAGGCTGGGCTGAGGATGGTTTTGAACTCGTGATCCTCCTGCTTCCACCTCCTGAGTGCTAGGTTTAGAGCACCTAGAATTATGCAGTGCTGGGGGTTTCCTGAACCCTAAACAAGCACTCCACTAACTGAGCTACACACCCCCAGCACCACACTGCCATGAAATTCTTGAGGTCCATATTGCTCCCCTCTGAGCCAAAGGAGGCTCCCAGTAACCAAGCCAAAGCCAGATCTGTACGCTGCTCCTAGCACGGGGCCTCCGTTGCCGTGAGAGCCCCCTGTGGGCCCCCAGCGGTCCTCAGCATTGTTTGCCTTGCACCCAGCACAGAATGCTCACAGCACACGTTAACCACACATTATTTCGTCTCGTTCCCACAACAGCCCTGTCAATTAGTCATAATTAGCCAATAGTTACTGAATGCAGACACTGTACCGAGCGCCGTGCAGCGTGCAGCGTATGCTGTGCACACACAGACATTCCTCCTCGGGTGTGTGGATACGACAGGGCAGCAGACAGCCTCCCTCCCATTCTGATCCAGGCGACAGGTCTTGATGCTGAGAACGAGGGAAAAAATCCTGTGAGAACGGATCAGCCCTGGGGAAAGCCAGGAAACACTCAGGCTAAAAAAGCACAAGGTATGGGGCTGATGTAGTAACAAGATCCATTGGGGGCGCGGGTGTGGGGTGGGGGGCAGCTGTCAGGGGAGAAAGTCCCACTCAGGTGGTGAGGTTTGGAGGAAGGTACCAGAAGTCCTGATTTATCCTTTAGCAAACTGAGCCTCAGAGATGTTAACTGACTTGCTGGTGGTCACACAGCAGGGGATAGGCAGAACTAGGCTGTCAATACCCCATGTCGTTATAATGATTACATGGGAACTAAATTATTTTTAAAAACACCTTTTGGGGGCAGAAGCATTTCATGTAGCCCAAGCTGGCTTTGAATTTGCTACACGATGTGAACTTGAACCTCTGTGTTTCCTGCTTCCACATATGCACTTTTACACGGTGCTGGGGGCTTTATGAATTCTAGGCAACCACTCTCCCAGCTAAACTACATCCCAGGCCCCTTTTATGTATTTTATGGGTTCTGGGCCCCCTAATTTACTTTTGTTATTTTTTAAACTGCCTATATGTGTGTGCGCGTGCCTCTGCCTACAGAGTACAGAACAGGGGGTCAAATCTATTTGGGGAGGGCAGAGTCTGATGTGAGTTACTGGAACTGAATTTGGGTCCTCTGAAAAAAGCAGGAGACAACTCTTAAATGTACCATTTTTCTCAGCTCCTCAAGTCACGTTAAATGCCTGTTAATGTGGCCAGGAATTGTGGGGATTCATGCCTTTAGCCCCAGCACCCAGGAAGTAGAAGCAGGTGGATCTCTGTAACTCTGAAGCCAGCCTGCTCCATATAACCAGTTCTCCCACAGCTGGGGAATAGACAGGAAGGCTCTGTCTCAAAAGGATTTTTAAAAAAAAAAAAAAAAAAAAAAAAAGGTGCTTTTGGCATTTCCATGTTAAAGCAGGGTTAACTAAGGCACTCAGGTTAATGTGCGTACAGAACGCTCATTGACAGAACCTGACATCCTAGCCCTTCCACATGTGGTTTTTCAAATCCTACCGGCCAAGCCAAAGCCAGTACTGCAGAGGGGCCATTCTCAGAGCCTCTCTGCTCCTTGCCTTGCACCTCCTCAGGCTGAGGAGACATTTTTTACACCTGCTCCATTAGCATTCAGTCAGAATATAAAATGCAGGAAAACTCACTTGCTCAATTCTCCCTAGGGATGCCAGAGTACGTGTGGCCCCTGCTTGCGTGATAATTACAGATAGAACACACTTGAAAAGATGTTGCTTAGGAAAATAAACTAAAATTCGATTGGATGAGAAGTTTAGCCCCAAAGGGTGCCCCTGACATGAGGGAGTATTAAGGAACGGATTTTTTTTTCTCAGGCATGGCTATAGAGGAAAGGCAATCTGTCAGAAGTGTGGGCTTTGAAGGAAAAAAGGAGGCTGGGGCTGCATCAGCTCCTTGTAAGACTTCAGGGACAGTGTTTTATCAGCTCTAAGCCTTAGTTTCGTCCCCCTTTTGATTGACAGTGGAAAATGCCATCATGGAGGGCGGCTGTGATGATCTAGCATAATAAAAGAACACGAAGTCCAAGAGGAGGGCTGAGCGATAGGCCAGGGCTCTGGGCTTAGTCATCCAGGAGAGCCAGTGGAGAGGCAGCAGCAGCCTGCTGTTTCACAGCACACACGTGAGAGCAGCAGCGACTGAGAGCTGACAGGGAGCTTCTCCAGAACAGGAGCTGGGACTGGGTCCTCGTGACCGGGTCTCCTGGACACCTGTTATCTCAGAACTACCTGAGTTAATCGATACAGTCGGAAAGTGAGCAGAAGGCAACTTTACTCTTAGCAGTGTACCAAAGAGAAAAACCTTCTAGAAGAGCCGGGGAGCCTTTGATCTCGGTGAGAAACTGTCTATTTATTTTATTTTCTCCATCCGTCTGTCTCCCATCCACAGGGAAGCTTGCTGACCTGTGCTAATCCATGCACCATCTTCCCCAGCATTTATCATCCCTACAGCCGCCTCACGAGGTGCTCCTGCATCCTCACGCTGAAGCCTAGCCACCGGGAAGACCCTCCATCCTTCCCCCCCTCTCTATTTTGCAAAGGAGTTAGACAAACCTGGGCGGCAGCCCTGGCTTCTGCTTACTAGCAGATCTAGAGAAAATGCTTGACCCCCTTCTCATCCCCTCGTCTGTAAGATAATGAGCAATCAGATATAGCCGGGCTGGGAATTAAAAGGGGGGTGGGAGGTGTAGTGTTTTGGTCTCGGCAAATGGTTGTGAAACGTTCGCTCTCTGTGTTTCTGCTGCTGAGTGAGACGGATGCGGGGAGAAAAGCCACTGCGCTTTGCACAACATGAGAGGATGATGTTTTAGAATTACCTGCGAAGGGCTATTTCAGCTGTGGCCTGAGCATGTTGGGGAGTGGTCTGTCCTGGTCCCGGACACACAGCAGAGAGTGCCATCTAGTGGACCAACACCCTGTGGGGGTCCCGGACCTAGCCCCCGGGGCCGGGAGGCTACCCTTGTTGAAAGGTGGCTTAATCAGTCAGGGGCCCTAGCCTGCCAGGCACCTTTTGTTTTGTGGACGGTAGCCAGCTCTGTCTTGTCTATTCAGTCCAACTCCTTTAGAGATTTCCGGGAAAAACAGATAATTCAAGTAACAGCTGTTGGCTGCCGTGTTGATTTTCCGTTTGATATGAGGCTGGGGGATACGTGTGTACCTGTCTCTAATTTGCGGGGTGGCCCTGGGAGGCTCTCAGAATTGGCACCATTTTCAGGGAGAAAAGCAAGGCTCACTGAGGTTGTATTTGGTATAAATCTCTGCGTGTCAGGCTGTACTTACCTTTGAGAAGCCCACAGGCCCCTTGAAAGTGCAGGAAGTACTTTGGACAGAGATCTGAGTAAGCCAATCATAAAAGAAATATATAAGTTCATCAGGAAGATTTGGACGCTGCATAGAGGTTAGATGGCAGAAAGAAAAAAAACTGTGAATTTTTTAATTGTGGTGATGGTGTGACGCATATTTTTATGTTACAAATTGGGGCAAGGGGTAGCTTTGTGTTTTTAATGACGGAAAACGGCTCTGCTTAAAGATAAATATCCTGAGATGCACGGAAGAAACAATATGATCTCTAGAATTAGCTGCAAAACCGAGGGCTTGGGCAGTGGGAGTGGAGGGGGTGGGGGGCTGCAGGGCTCAGAGGAAACAGAGAGACGGATGAATTTGGTGGGCACTGCATCTAGATGATGAAATAAATACAAACGTTAAAACTGTGCTGCTTAAGAAAACACTGTTTTCTCTGCGTGTGGTGTCTGAAAAAAAAAAAAGCCATAATAAAGTCTGACTTTCTTTTTAATCAACAAGTGAGAATGAGGTCTAGGGAGACATTTAACAGCTCAGAGGGGGCTTGGGGTCCAAGCTCAGTGAAGCACGGTATCCTGAGGCTGGTTGACAAGCACCTGAACAGCGTGGGGATTAAAGAAGCTCTCCCTGCAAATTAGGTGAGCTGAGGCGAAAGTGTTGGGGGGCACCCCAGGACCAGACACCCACCAGATGCACTCCATCTACTCCCTGGGGGTCTTCCAGCACCATCAGACCCTCCCCCTAGCTGCAAAGACCCCACAGCATCTCCTTAAGGCAGACCCAGCGCCCGTGGGTCTTTCTGCTGGGACACTGTGCCAATTTAGTTAAGAGAACAGCACTGTCACCTGTCACACACATTGAGTAGCCAACTCAGTCACACTGTCTAGTTTTCGTTTTGTTTTGTTTTTTATTTTTAATTAAGCCTCGGCGAAAAGGTAAGAATTGATGCCTCTCCCCGCTAAAGCCTCGCAGCCGCCTCAGCTGCTCTCTCAGCAACACCCCCCCACCCCGCCCCTCACTTTGCTCTCAGTCATAAGACAGCAAACTGACTCACCTTGAGCCCCCAAGACCTCCTGGTCCACTAACCCCTTATGACTCTCCACCGTTCCCAGAGCCCACACTTTTCTTGCCCTCCTGCAAAAGCCACAGACTCTGGCCTCATCTTCACTCTTCCCTTGGGTTTCCTGGGCGCCTGGCCACTTCGCACTGCCTGCAAGCCCTCTCCTTCATCTTTCATTCCTCACTCTGGGAAGCAGACACCGGACAGCTCCGACCCTCAGCCGCTCGTCAGCTCGCCTGCCGCAGCTCTTGCTGCACTGCAGCACGGTCTCTGTGGGAGAGGTGCAGCCTGAAGCCACCCCGGGACACTGTCGCCCCCCGCCCGCCCGCCCGCCCGCCTGCAGCCCGCCGCCCGCCGCCCGCCCGCCGGTCCTCTGCATCCGCTGTGGTTAAAAGCGCTGCGCTGCCGCTGCAGAAAGCTAAAGAGTAGGTCCCCTCTTCATGTCTCCCCCCTCCTCATTTAGGAACGCAAAAGCTGTAGCCCAAGCAGCCCTGTAGCCCAAGCAGCCCCCTTGTGGCACTTGGGGGCGCCACAGACTCTTGGCTGCTCTTTGAAGATTTCAGACCATTTCCACCGCACCGTGAGTTGGCACAAATCTTAAGTGGCCCAACTCCTATCCGATGCAGAACTCCACTTTCTGCTTCTTTCTCAGAGTCCCTTCTGCACTCCCCTCTCCCCACCTGCATCTCCCTCTGGAGGAAGGGAAGCTGCCCTTGTTCTCCTGTTGAATACAGCTCTGACAAGCAGACAGGTGTCTTGCAACCAAAGCAATAACCAGGAAAGTTTGTGGGAGTGCAATGTCTCTTTGAGGGATGTTTGGTTCCCCTCTCTATGACACAGAAACGTCTCTCAGACGGTTTGGTTTACATTTCTCTCTCCCAGGTGGCTACTTGAGATGAAAGGAAGCTCAGGTTCTAAGTGTATGTCTGAGGAGGGGGTTTGGGGTTCCCACACCATAAAGTGGTTAGTATAGGGCACATCCCTAGTATGAGGGGGCTGCCTTAGGAGGTCTCTGTCCTCAGCTTTAAGTCCCAGTCTCTCAGAGCTGACACTTATCATCGGGAAGCTCACCAGAGCCCTGAAAAATTCCAAGCTCTCTAGCTCGCTGCCCACTCACACAAACCATAGCCCCCCAGTACCCCTACTTATAATTTAATTACAGATGAATAAGGCCCTCTTTGCATCAGGTTAATAATAGCATTTTCATAAGCCTCTTGGAATAAGTGCCTACACCTAATTTTGACCCTGCCCTTCAAAGGGACTGGGCCACTAAATAGCTGAGATCTCAAGTATTGCTGGGAGATGCTTATAACTAGTCAATTCCTCCTTTGCCCACCCACACCTCCTCTCCAACACTTGGCACAGCCTTGCTAGGCAGTCTTCAGCAGCAGGGTGTGGTGGGGAGCCTCGGAGAGCCTTGGGTTTCATCCTGGCCCAACCTCACACCAGCTGAGAGACGGTGAGTATTGGACATCATTGCCTTTTTGTGCCATGGTTTCTTCGCCATTCGCATGTAGATAGATGGTGAGGCTCCTCCTCCCTGTAAAATTTCCCATGTTGACTTCTGGACAGACAGCCCACCCAGCTCAGGGCTTCTTCCAAGGTGACAGAAATCCCAACTGCCATCACCCACCCTCTGATTGCATTCGTGTGTGGCAAAATATTTCCTGTTTAGTTTCTCATACGAATGATTGCAGCTCGAAGACAGGAAGCCGACTGACCGACCGACCGATCGACCGACCGACTGACTGACAGACCGAGCGATCGGCCGACCGGCCAACTGACATCATCATTTTAACCCTATCCTCATCCTAGTGACTTAGGTGGTAAAAGTGTTGCAGTGTCTGGTGGTGTGAATGAGTGGAGAGTTAGCCTGTTCCCACAGGTTATACCATGCCCTACGCATGCTGCCTTGCCATCCAAAAGCACCCTATCTTAGCTGTCACTTCAAGGGAGTGACAGGGAGGGAATGTCTCTTTCCCTGTCTTTCTGCTTTCCCCAAATGCTGTTATAAACCATGCAAATACAGATGTGGGCTCTGCAGGGCTTTCTGATGCCTTCTGCATCTCCTGTGAGTTCCCCAGGCTAAAAGCTGCCTCTGGCTGGCTTGATTTGTGTGATTAAACCTGCAGAGGGGGGCTTTCTCTGCCAGGAGATGTTGCAGCGTGTATAGAGCACGGGGCTTAAAAGGCCAGACTGTTTTCTCTCTTATGACACTTGTTACATGTCGCTCTCCTCCTGGATCCCACTGACGACTACACAGGCATTTAGGAAGTGTCTGGTGGAGGCTAAGCTACTCCCATCTGCCTCAGTCCTCACTTTAAGCTGGTGAGAGAAAAACTCCCATGTCCATTTCAATGTCCATTTCGCAGGGAAAGCCTGAGACTGAAAACTAGAGGGAATTGTGTGGCCTCACGGCTGCAGAGGGAGAGTCAAGCATAGCTGTGCAGCTTGCGAGCCCCCCTGGCTCTGCTACAGCTGCTCCTGCAGCTCCCACTTCTGCAGGTCAAACGGAGCTGGCCAGGCAGCCACTGCTCAGTCAGGGGAAAAAAAGGTGGGGGGGCTTTTGCATTCAGAGGCTTCTCCCTAGCAACTGGTGAAGGGGCCGAGAGAGAGGGAGAGAGAGAGAGAGAGAAGAGAGAGTTAGAGGGGAGAGAGAGAAAGAGAGGAGAGAGAGGAAAAGAGGAGAGAGAGACACGGAGAGAGGGAGAAAGGAGAGGGAGAGAGGGAGGGAGAGGGTCTCAGAGCTTATTGACAGCTAAAGACAGAGCAGCTGCCCCCCCTCCCCTGAGGGGAGCAACACGCCCTCCCCTGGGCTGCTGGGAAAACAGGAGATCACGAGGCTCAGCAACGAAGTGCAGAGAAGCAAATGAGCAGCACCCCCAGATAGGTGTAGAGGCCCCAAATTGGTTTTCAGGGTGGGAGGGGCTCTGTTAGTCACCACAGCAGAGGGAGCACCCTGAAGAGAGGGAGAGAGAGGGAGCTGCCTCCTATAAAGACCTGAGGGCCGAGACATAAGCAGTCTGCTGTGGAGCCGCAGAGGCTGATGCAGAAGACAAGGGAGGGCTGAGAGGAGCATCTCAGTACTCGAGCCCCCAAGCAGGCTGCCGGGGAGAGGCAGCGCTCTGCTACTGGAGGCACCTGAGCAGAGAGGCAGGCCGGTACGTGATGGGGAGGCTGCAGCCGGTTTCTCTAGCTGGCTGGCAGCCCAAAGGGACAGGCTTTTGAGAAGCTTCCACAGTGCCCAGTCCTGAGCAAACAAGTGGGGCTGGTTGGAGAGGACCTGGCTGGGGTCGGGACAAGGATGGGTGACCTTTGCTGTGACCTTGCCAGGGGTTAAATGGCAATGGCACCCTGATAGGTAGCGTGGTACCACTGAGGCACTGAGGAAGAAAGCACTGTGACTGGGGGTGAGTGCTCGGGGAGATTGGGGTTGGTGGGAGCTGTCCAACTCCTTCATAAAGGAGGGCCACCTGGAGTGGCCAAGAGTCCTCTCTGCCTGATTGCAAGTCCAGTACTGGCCTGAGTCTTCTGCAAGGTAACAGTCTGGTAAAGAGGGTGGGGGGGGGAGGCATAGAAAGTCGGGTCTGCCCGGCTGAGGTATCGGCTGGTCATAGGAAAAGCAGGCCACTTTTCTGGAGGCTAGACCCTAGCCACAGAGCCAGATGGCTGCGTCACCATGACCTGCATAGGCTGGGGCCTTGGGAAAGCACCCTCCCCAGTGGTGGAAGGAAGGAGGCTGCACACTGATGGCTGTAGCCTATGATGCTTGTCTGTGAATGGGGGCTTCATCAGGGGCTATGGGTGGTTCGGGGGTTTTAGCAGATGTGCCTGGGAGCCAGACACACCTGTCTGTGCTGTGCAGTTTCCACGGGAGATTCCCGTCCTTACTCTGACTGTTAATGCTCTGGATGTGTGCGTCCTGTGTGAGTGTGTACATTCACAGGGCAGCTGCAAGAGCGGCTGGGCTTCTTGTCTGCGAAATACTCGGCATAGCCTGACCTGACTAAATCTTGAGCAGGGCACATCCCAACGGAGGAAAATTATTTCAAAAGCAGCAGGGAAAGAAATGCAAAATGAAAGAACTGTTCGAGAAAGTTCCCCTCGTCTCTGCTGACTGACTGTCAGGTTCCTGACAACCTGATCTGGGGGCCTCAAGGTCGTTGAGCTGCTCTGACCCGCCAAGTGAGGGCAGCATCGTGTTGCAGGTTAGAGAGTCAGGGTCCACATAGACTGACTGGCTGGCTGCTTCTGTGTTAAGGTTGCAAGAGAGAAGGGGGAAGTCTGTGCCCCTAGAGCTTTTGATGTTGCGTTGTTTTATTGGTGGGGCTGTTGTGGTGTTGTTTCGTGATTCAAGGAGAGCTCTGGACGTGGACATTTGACATTTGGCATGTGACATTCACACATGTCACTGCCCTGGCCGATTTATGTGGGGAGAGGGCCCCAGGGGCCCAGCCTGCATATGTATGTGTGGGTGGGTGCGTGCCTGCGTGCCTGCATGCAGAAGTGCGTCGACACACACTCACAGGTTGATGAATATTTCTATTTCCAGGGGACTGAAGAAACTGACAAGGCTCAGAAGTGATTCCCTGTGGATTTGAAAAGTCACCCAAAGTCCAGCCCAGGGAGCTGGGGTCACAGGGTAGCAAGCCCTTTAGCCCCTGCTGGGTGGGGAGGGGACACTCCACCGCTGATAAACTCCCGTTGCTCAAAGCACAGGGATAAAATACAGGCTTGAGGGGGTTGAGAAATGGGTGGGAAAGCAGGGTCGCACACGGAGGAAGCATCTGCCTGACCAGTGAAGAAAGAAAACATTGAAGAGAGAGGAGCCTTTGTGCAGGCAACCAAGGAAGGTCCCTTCTGTGCAAGGGGTGACAGGCAAGTCAGGCACTTCCCCTGAACGCCCAGCACACAGAAGGCTCACTCAGTGAGTGAGGGGCCAGGACTTTCTGTGCCACTGAGAAGCTAAGCGTTCTGGGGG
Organism: Rattus rattus; assembly: GCF_011064425.1. Classification (NCBI taxonomy): domain Eukaryota; kingdom Metazoa; phylum Chordata; class Mammalia; order Rodentia; family Muridae; genus Rattus; species Rattus rattus. Next base: position 127,160,943 of record NC_046160.1, on the reverse strand, counting down.
TCATCTGGAGACCACCCCCACTATTTCTCAGGAGTCACTCTTGCTGCAGGCAGTGAAAGAGGAGCCTCTGAACGCTGCCTGTGAGCAATCTGATTTCTTTTATCTATTTATATGAAAATAAGATACACTCCCTACCAAACAACAGGAGACCCCAATTAAAAGCAATAGGGCAGCTGGGCTGACCCCAGGTGTTTGAGAAAGAACTGGGCTCCCCTGGGAGGGTCTATAAGGGGTCAGGGGCTGGGGGCAGCAGCCGGGGGCGCTTCATACATTCTGGAGGCTTTTTGCTTTGCGTCTGTCAGTCTTGTTCTCTGAAAAGGCAGAGCTGCCTTGGAGAGGAAGGCATGGGAGGTACTTGGCTGGGCTGAGCTGGGCTGGGCTGCACTGGGCTGGGCTGGGCTGCACTGGGCTGCACTGGGCTGGGCTGGGCTGGGCTTGGGAAACTTGGGGTTTTACTGGGTACCCTGCATGTGTTCCTCCACCAGATGATTTATTTGAGTTATTTTTCTCAGTGACATCTCAACGGGACTGTGTGAGAGAGATGATGGATTTTTAAAGAAAACTGAAAGGAAGGAACCAAAGCACAGAGACACTCCTGAGCTAGCCAAGGACACACAGCACAAGTCCGTTTGTATCTGGATGGGTACTTACGATTCACAAGCCTACTCCTACACTAAGAAAGAAAGGATACCAGTGTCATCTCACCCTACACACACAGGTCAAGCCCTTTGACCCAGAGGCAAGGCTGACTCAAAGACACACAGGTCCACTCTCACTCCTCATGTTTCAGAGCTGATTTGTCCCTGAAGCCATCAACTGCTCTTTCCCAGTCCTACATCCTGATACGAGAGGGCAAGGACGCAGCTGAGAGATTATAGTTACAATGTAAAATTCATCGTGAGTATGAGGGGGATGTATGTGCATGTGTGTGCACAGGAGTGTGCAAATCCATGTGCAGTATTGCGGCGATATGCAGACTCACCAGCACCATGCAGCAGGCGACACGGCCCTCTGCCTAGAGGGGAGTCTCCAAAGTCAATCCCGGGAAGCACAATAGGGTCTTCTGGAAGGGGCAAGAGAACAGGGTGATTAACCTCTGATCCGATGTGTTAATTACGGGAGTGGGGAGGGGGGAGCGAGCCTCAGAATAGGAAATCCTATGGGCAAAGCATCAGTTGCAGTCCACAGTCTGGGAAATTTTGGACACAGGGTGGGGCACAAGTCTAACCATGGGGGGTACTGTCAGTAGATGGGTGTCAAGCCTATTCTTCAGCATAAGCGCAATGTGTCCAGTGGGGGAAAGTGGTTGAGGTGGGGGAGCATCAGGTGGGCACAAGCCACATACTCAAAGGGACTTCTGTATCAGGTTTTTTTCCTCTCCCCTTGGACTATGTCCCGGAAGCTCTAGGAAGTCAGCTAGAGGCTTGGAAAGCTAGATGCTAACAAAATGGTATTTTCAAAAGATCGCTCGATGAAAATGAATCTGTGCAAACCATTTACTCAGCTAGCCCACTGTTAAGGGGCTGGGGTAAACACAGTCAGGGAGGTGTTCCCCGGGTTAGCAACCAGAATGTTCTCTGTGGTGCTATCAGCAACGGCTCGAAATGAAAACAGCTTAGGTCGTCTTAATCGGCCATCGGTTGAGCTATATCACATTAATTAAAAATGTGGGTGTGTGCCGTGCCCTCCTCACTGTTCCACGGAGATACCACTTTTACGAGTGCATTCATGGTTTTATTTTTTAAACACTATAATGAGCACACAGGAACCCCTGACCTTCCCCGAAGAGTAGGATGTTGACCAGGCTTCTATCTGCACGCACTCTCCGGGAAGGGAACAGTACAGCTGGGATTTTCAATAACAGAGCAGGCTGTCGCATACGTACACCGGAATATTAAACAGCTCTTAAAAAGAGGGAAATACGCAAACCTATTGTCTTTTAATGGACCTCTGTATTTTACAATGGGCCAGATTTAATCATGATCTTTTGTTCCAAGACAGTTTCCCATCATGGGTCTGAGGCACGTTGCCTTTTATTCTGATAATGTATGCGTTCATATATTCATTTGTAATAATGTCATAAGAACTCGTGAGCTCTCTCCCCAGATCCAAAGCACTCAGCAATTACCTACCCCTGCCAGCTTAAAGGACCCCCGATTTCAGGGTGGCAGTGAGACGGTTAAATCAGCTCCAGGGGATACAGAAGCCGAGGTGCTGGGTGTCAGAAAGGCTATGCATCCTTGCCATTGCCAAGAACATTCTGGAGGGGAGGAAAACAGGCTGATACAAAACAGCGAAAGGAAGAAAACCAGCGTTGAAATAGCTGGGAAATTCACATGCTCTGCCAATGTGCGTTTAGACGTGTGCAGATGTACAGAAACATGCAGGAGCCCAGGAGGACCGCAGCCGTGAAACTGAGGAGGGGGGCTGTGGTCCAGGGAGGGGCTGAGTGCTACAAGCACTCGGAATTTTACCAGCCACCAAATTAATTAGCAGTACCTTTGCTATGCAATTACAATAAATATTTTTGACGTGGCTTTATTATTTTTCTTTTTTTTTGGTGTGGTTTGGTTATTGATCTGGAGGTTTTTACCGGCAAAACAAAACAAACAAACAAACAAACAAAAATGTGAAGGGTGATTAAAACCAACAACCGAAACGGTGTGGGTACCCAAAGCGAGTTCTAAACACAAAGGGACTCGAGGTTTATCTTTTCCTCTTCCTTTTTTTTTTTTTTTTTCTTTTTAAATTTTTATTGGCTGTGCTTCTGCGCTGAAGCCCCCAGCCCCACGCAGCCTGTCAGTGACATGTAGCCAGCAGGTGTGGACTTGTGGCTATGATTTCACCACCAAGCCTACCCTCGGTGTCTGCAATGTACCCATGGGGAGGCCGGGGGGGAGCCGGGGGGGTGGGGGGGGCATTTTCCTCTTTGGTTCTTAAGAGGCCCGAAAAGCTAATGCGCTGGCCCACGGTCTAAGGGATTAGCTGTATGGAATGGAAACTGCAGGGGAATGTGACTCGAGATAGATGCTGGCAAAGAGGACAGAGTCCTCCAGAGAAACAAACAGCAGCCGAATGTGTCTCAACTGTGGAGCTTGCTTGCTGGCAAAGAGCCGGGGGGGACCTTGCTACGTGCGTGCCCTGACAGTTTGACTCTTCGGCAGTACACAGCACACACCGAGTACCGGGAGAGTCTAACCCAGAGGGTCCCACCATCAGCATCACTAGATCATCGAGGTAGTGCAGGGCACCCTGAGCTCCTCAGGAGACCCCCCTCCCTCCGAAGTACCCCAAGTCTCTGCTTGCACACTGAGCTTCAGACCTAGCTTGTGAGGCCCCCTGCAGCTGTCACAGGCTGTCAGAATCTCAGAATGCGCATAGGGCTGAGTGTGTGACAAAGATAATATGATTACACCCACATCTTCAGAAAAGCACTTGATGCTCAGAGACCCTCGGAACGGGGAAAAAAATTAACCCTTTCTAAACTCAGCAGTCTCAAGGCTCATCCACCTTTGTCTGCCCTTGCAAAGCCACTGTTTCATTTACTGGGTGACTGTCTCCCCGGAGGAGACACAGTTTTCTGCCATGACTTTAGGCAGGGAAAAATAAAATCTGAGAGGCTGTTTTAAGTGGTGTTTTGCCTTCGTGGCCAGTCTGTAATCACTTGAGATTCAGATGTTCAGTCCATATGATTTGTGGAATAGGCTCTGTACTTGTGAATACCTTGTGGTAGCAGGCAAGGATTTCACAAATGCAAAATATTTATGACACATATATATGTATGTATACATATATATATACATATAATTAAAAAGAAAATAAAAAAGGAATATTCAGATAGAATCTCCCTATGCTGGTCCTGCAGTCCAGGGTTCCTTCCAGGTGGAAACAGCCTGAAGACAGAACTATTAAAATCTAAAGTTGCCTCCGGAAAACACCACCCACCCTGGGTAGGGGGTGGGGGGACAGGGAGGGGGCCACTTTCCCAACTGCTTTCCTGTTTGGCTCTTTTCCTGTGTTTTCCTCTGAATTCCAAAATAACGAGAGAGGGGATTATAAATGGGTCCAGAGGATGAAGATCCTCTAAGAGCCACCTTTGCAAGGGGCAAGGACTCTCAGCCTCTACCAGGTATTTTCTCTTTTGTTCTATTTCAGATAGACTTGGGCACTGCTTCCCTGATTTTCTAGAGGGGATTAGTAGCTACAGTCAGGATCCTAAGGTCTTTTACCTCCTAGAAGGGCACTGTTCCTCTCCCCCTATGCCTCTAACCCCCATCAGGGGCATCATAATGGTCAGCATCCTCTCTGCAGGTAACTAAGCCTGCCTTAGTTACAGAGCGGCAGGAATACCAGCTTATTAGGGCTGTGTGACCTCCACTCTGCCAGGAAGCCCCTTCCCCTCAAAAAAGAGATGAGCTTACCTGCCTTGCAGGGCACTGAGTCTGCACTGCTGGTTCCCCGAGGTCACTTAGGACAGCTCACCCTGGAAGGGGCCAGGGCTCCCTCACTAGCCCCCTGCCCACTAAGGGGCAGGGAGCCTTAGCTGCAAAATGAAGAGGTCCAGTTAATTCCATTCTGGGGGGGGGGGGAATCTACAAATTTGCAAATTCTCTAAATTGACATTTTAGAAGGTAAGAGAACATTCCACAGACCTTTTTCTGTGATCCCGGACCAGGCATTTCCTCCCTTCCTGGGAGAAAGCAGCCATCTTATCTCTGGGCTACCTAGAAGGAGGAGAAGAGACACCACTCACTAAGAATGAGAGTCAGGACTCCCCTGCCTCCCTGAGCCCTTGATCCAAGCCTTATTGCTACCAGGAGACCTACTGTGTGCTTGAAATAAAGGAGGCTAAGGCAACAATTGCTGACCAATACTGGGATCTAAGAGGTCAACATGGACTGTTTTCAGCAAGAGGAAGAGGGGATCACCCTAAAAATAGTCCAACAGTTGCCCCTGGCAGGGAAGATCATAGGGAAGAGAGACTGGGGTACCAAACTCACATGAAATCTCTACTCCTCGCTGGATAGCTAAAAGGGATCCTCCACAGACAGAGGGTTTGCTGAGGGCCGGTCTTACGGTGAAAAGCTTTTGTTGTTCTTCCACAGGACTGTCAGGCCCACACCAGGGTGTGGCATGACCCCAAGCCTCACGGTCCTTTTCTCCAATGTGGGAATTTTAAAAAGTGACTACTACACATATATCCTAAGGAGTGGGGGGAAAAACAATTCAAGTGTCCAAGTTCTCACCAGCCATGCCTGGCACGGGGGTTAATATACAGAAGGGCAGAGATGCCTCAAAACTGGAATCCTGTTTGGGGCACTAGGTGAGGGGACTGGGGAGTCACAACAGGATGGTACTTCCATAACTAAGAGAACACATATTTATCCAACAGCTTTCAGGAAGAAGCGAGAATCCAGCAGGACCGCAGGAGATCCACTTGGACACTTGCCGCCCAGGTAAGCAGGGGTGGAGGTCCCATGCTGGCCTCTGCCCAGTGGAGGGGGGGGGTCACCTGGTCAGTGGAGAGGGTATGGCCATGCTCGGGACTAAAGGTTAAAGGTTACTTTGGGCATGCACTTGGGTACTCAATACCACCACTGTTCAAATACTTGAGCAGTTAAAATTAGTGGAGCTTTGGCCAGCTGTCCTGTTCCATCCTGTCCCTCTGTTGACACCATATAAGCCAAAATGACTTGGGAATGACAGCACGAGCCTTTTGGGCCAATGGAGGCAGACACTAAGGCCCCCACTTCTATGTCTGGCTGCCTGTCAGACCACGAGACTCTGCATCAACAACATGGAATGAAGGCATCCTTTGGCTGCAAGGCCCTCCAGATCCCCAAATGGCAACTGCCTGATCCTTCTTTGAGTACCTGTTTCTGCCTATGCCATCTACGGGGGGGGGGGGTGGACCTGGCTCAGAGCTTAGCCCCAGCTCCCCACACCCAACCTGAGCCTTCCTGGGTGCTGAGAGTTAGCCCTGAGGCCTCCAAATGTCAGTTTAATTCTGCAAAGTGGTAAGAAAACCCTCCAACCATGACATTAGAGGCTACGAAATCAGCTCTGGGCAGATTTCATTATGATTGGAAAATTCTAGTTAGCCCTGTCTGTGGCAAATGGGGGCTCCAGATGTGACTGGATGCCGTAGGTCTTCTGCATGGCCCTACCCTGTCCTCTACAGGATAGTCATGAGCACTGTCTGCAAAGGGTAAGGTGGTTGTCACTGGAACAAAACTGTGCTCTTGCTGCTGATAAACCAGGGTGTTGGAGGGCAGGTCCACCCTCTGATTCTTGTGGACTCTCTTTCAGTGCAGAGGCTCCCTCGTGGGGAGAATGGGAAAACTAAAGATGATATCATATGTGCAATGCTATCTAAATCTAGACCCCTGCCATTAGAGTGCGTGTTCTGAAAAGCAATGATCAGATAACGTGTAGTAACAAGAACAGGCCAGGATCCTATCTGGTTTTTCACAGTTTACAAAGGGAACACCTCCTTCCCATTCTAAATGGACAAAGAGAGGAGGAGAGGGCTAGCCACCCTCTATCCCTGGCCCTACCTGTACCTCTCACAACCCTTAGGATAGCTCGTCCTGCCTTGGGATCACCACCTCTAAGATCCAGCATACTGTCGGCCATCAAGGCGTGACCAGGTTGCCGAAAGAGGACCAGGCGAAGCGAAGAGCTGTAGAGGACCAGGCAGGAGCTGTAGAGTCAAGGCAGGAGAAGCCAGCCTATGCCTCTCGGTCACTGCTTAGATTAGAAGACTTTGACTTAAATGGAAGTAGGACCCTAATTTCTAGGTGTGGCAGCTTTTAGAACCCAGGGAGAACAGGAGTCCCTCAGCTCCACCTTCCTTCAGGCCATGCCCTTGCCAGCACAGACCGGGCGGCCTCAAGCCCCACTCAGACACTCCAGAAGAAAGTAAGAAAGCCAAGGGGAAACTGAGGGGCAGGAAAAGAAGGTCATGTGCAAAGCCAAGGCCCCCAGTGGCAGGCAAGCAGCTGCCCAGGCCCCACCTCTATCCGAAGCTCATCCCTGCCCACAGGCCTTGAAAGGAAAGTTTAGGCTTAGGAACAGCTGATTGGCTCTGCAACCGGGCAGCCCAAAGAAGAAGGGTATGCTCCTGCAGGGCCCCTCCCGGAGCGGCCAACTCCGCCCCTCCATAGTTATTCTGGGAGAGTGATCCAGCTGCCCCCCAAGCTGCCAGTTAAACATGGATGGGCCAGGACACAAGGCTCCTTGGTCAAGGGCACGGCTCTGCCTCTGGACACAAGAGGCTGAGGGTTTGCTATTAGAAGCTTCCTATAGCTGGTAGAGCCCTCCATCTACTGACTCTGATTAACTCTCTACCCTGAGTCATTGCATTCCCCCCTTCAGAAACACTTACTTGTCCCATCATGGGGATCAAGGCCTGGAGATAGCGAATTCCTATCCAGACCACTAAGGGAGGTCAGGGGGAGTTGGCTGTGTTTCCCTGAGCAGAAAAGTGAAGGCTCCTCATCTCAGATGCCCAAGCCAGGGCGGAGTGAGTAGAACTAGTAGGTAGCCCTACAGAATGAAGAGGCATTTGACCCCAGCTCCTTGTTTGGGCTTTAAGGAAGCCCTGCTGAGGGTATGGCTTTGCCCAACCAACAACCTGAATAGGAAGAGGGACCAAAACACTCTTCTCCAACAGGGAACCCGCCAAAGGCATATCTGGACCCTGACATTTGTGAAAAACAAAATAAGTAAAGAGTCGTTTGTGCCCCTCAATGTCCTTGCACACGCACCCCTGCTCTAGTGCTCCATGCTCATGCATGCCACCATAAGGCCAGGCAGTGGAGTAATGACAGAAAAGTCTCTATTCCAAGGAGACTTAGTCCTTAAGACCCAAAGGCTTAATTAAATACCACATAAGTGCCACTGAGTGCCTCATATAACAGGGGTCTTCATCCTGCAGCCAAGACCCCAAGTATGGCAAAGGAGGTCTTTTGAGAGCCATGGCTTCCCTTAGCTCCTCTATGTGGCTTCACCGTCCTGCTGAGCTCTGGGGGCCTCCCGACCTCCTCCTCTGCCCTTACCTTTCCCCTAATTCCTCCACCCTCCCCTCCCACCCCCCAGCCCATGCTGAACACTCAACTCTGCTCCTAAATATCATCTCATCTCCTCTTCCAAGCTCTATTTTTAAAATCAGATTTCCTTTACTGTACAGGGAAAGGTATTCGCTGAGGGATTTGCCCCCCCCCGACCCCCCTCCCCGAACCCTTCATAGATGCTCCAGGGCAGCCCTGACCCCATGGGCCACTTGCTCAGAGGCAAACAAGGAGCTGACCTGACCAAGTCTCGGGCACTAACAGTGGTGAGACTGGGGTGTCTGTCTTGAATGTGGTGGGGCAGAGGGTCTGATAAGGACCTGAAGGGTATCCTCCAACCTTAAGGGCTAGATCTAGATTTTTGATAGGAAATTTCAAATCAAAGCCATTATGCAAGGGTTTAGAACATACATGGAGATGCACCTGAAAGATGGAGAAGTATTTCATCTGAATAGCCTAGAGGCAAGAAGGGTGGGGCTGGTGGAGGACAGCAGCTAGGTGAAGCCTAGGTGATTGTCAAAAGACATCGGAGAGCAAGGACAACATTCTGACATGCTCCAAGTCCACCCAGAGAAGCAGATCACTGAGCTGGGCCACCTGGTGTAGCGGTTCCCTCCTCTTGCTACAGGGAGGTTCTTACTCACCCTCAGCATAGCCTTTAGGTTCCACGGCGTGGTGTTTGCCTCCTGGCTCCTGGTGGGCTACGTGGTGGTACTGTCTCTCTCTGGTAGTGTCTCAAATTCTCTGGGGGTCCAAGCAGAATGCCTAAGCCCAAAAAGAAAAAAGAAAAAAAACAGACTGTTGGGTGAACTGAAGACTAAAAAATATAAAGCCATAAAAAATACAAAGCTATAAGAATTAACAAAATCAAGACGGGCTTAGAAAAGGGGACATGAGATTCAGTCTTTCTAGAGGGACGCCTGTGGAGAAACAAGGACGGAAGCGATACAAAGTTAAGATTTATATTTTGTGCAAAACAATTTAAGCTCTCAGTCCCCCAAAGCGGGAAACTACCTATGTGTTTTCCACAGGATATATGCTTGCTCCGTTCGGGGCTAAAGCCCTTGGATTTTATCTCATGGGCAGGAAGTCTGAAAGTCTGGCAGTCAAGAATTGCAGGGGTTAAAAAGAAGGTGTCACAGAAAGACAGCGGGATATTTTAGTGTTACTGGAAATGTATGAAAAGATTTTTAAGCGGGAGTTTTGTGAATCAATTTGAGTTTCTGGGGGTAGAGATCTGGACTTTATTTTGAGAAGTCAAAAATTTCTATCACACTAAGGGCTCTTTGGGCTTCTGCCAAAGGGCTTTAAAAAAATAAAAACCTTAATGGTGTGATTGCTTGCTTGTGGGAGATAAGCTTGTAGGACGTATGATGAAACATATTTTATGGCTAACAGCTTTGGACTTTATTATTACAAGCAACAAGAAACACTGAGAAACCATAAATAGGAAAAGCTAACAGGCACACATTTAAGATCGTGCCCAAACGTTCTGACTTTATATGTTGAGAGAATGCCAAAGTTTAATTCTCAGGGCACGCCAAGGAGATAAGATTAATGTTGACACTGAGGAAAGGTTTTAATTAGAAGAGATACACGACCGAGTTGGGGACTATGCAGAGAAGTTTGGAATTTATTTAGAGGCTCAGACGTGATGAGGTTTTTGCACATGCTTAAAAATTTGATTTATCCAATTCTAGCGGAGTGACATGGTGAGTTTTCTGTGTTTGATTGATACAACATAGCTCGGTTATGAAATCAAATTCTCGCTGTATGCCAAGAATCTAGACGTTTTATGTCCTGCACAATTAAGAGACATTGCTGGGTTTTTAAGGTGGGGTTACAAGCTCAAATTTAATGAACTGTGCTAAGACGTGTGAATTTTATTCCAAGGGATGACGTATCAGATTATAATATCACTTGAATGAGTTTGGACTTGAGCCAGTAAACGGCTTCAACGTGTGATGGGGAAGATTTGTTGTTTGTGGTTTTTTTTTTTTTTGTACGTGATATGATAAGATACTGTACTGTCTGTTGAGAATTTGGAGTTTCATGCTACATAGAAATTTTGCAACGTTTTAAATCTGGGAGTGACGCCTTACAGCTTGTGAATTCAGCAGAGAAGGGAGTGGACAGTGTAATATATTTAAGAGTTGTGACCCATGTGCACATTGAAGGCACTGTTGCATCCTGAGTGACGGGTGAGATATCACTTTTGATCCTTTTGCATGAGGGGCTGAGGGATGTTTGGCGTTTGGCCAAGGAAGGATTTTAAGGAGTGAAATGGTGCAGAGTTTTGTCTGCAAAGGAATTTGATGGTTTTTAAATTGTGCTTTATGCTAAGGTGTGTGGATTTAATGAGCCGTTTCATGCACGGGTGAGTGTCTACTGGCCCCTCAGTACGAGGGCATCCAGTGAGGTTTCTGTGCTGAGATGTGGGGTCACCTACAGATGGGGCTGAGAGGTTGTATGACATAGCATGTCGAGTACGACACGGTGTTGAGGAATGTGAGCAGTCCGCTGTCATGCCATGCTGAGGAATTTGGATGCCAGCCACAGCGAGATTTTAGGAGAGTGATATCATGGACTTTGCGCCTTGGATAGGCTCAGTCTGCTGAGAAACGTATGGCTTTCTGCTCACACGTTTAAGACTTGGTCCCATAGGTGAGGCAGAGACTTTGTGAGGCGGTAAGCAGAATAACGGGCAAGTGCATGCATGTTGCAAGAAGTGTGACGTTTGTTACCGTGTCAAAGCTTCGGAATGAAGGCTGTCAGAGATTTCTAGAGTGGCCTGTGAAACTGTGCGTTTTGTATTGATTATGCTGATTAAATCACATGGTTAAGAATAATTTATGCATAGCAACTGGGGCTTCAGAGTACAGAAAAGAAATGTGTGTGTGGGTGTGTGTTTCTGTGCATGTGCACATGCGCGTTAAATGGGAAAATCATAAGGTAAAAAAATGGTTTATCTTACTAAAAGTTTGTTCTGATAGCCAGGCATATTAAAATTTTTTTGGGAAAAGAGACTGTTTTTGGTTGATGTCTGCAAAGCAAAAATATTTAATCCCTTACACAATCAAAGTTGCTAGTGATACTTTGAGTGCAGACATTTTATTAAGAACTGGTCTTACTTAAAATTGAAAATGTGAGCAACTTTTAGGCGGGGACCTGCTGAGATTTTCAAGTTCAACAAAAGAACTTGTGGATGAATTAGTCCAATTTTACATTTCAATAGCAGCGGACATATCCTGAAGAGGAACCGAGTTGATTTATGCAATGTGCCTTGAGTGTTTCTGAGATGACTGTCTACACAGCAGGCTTAGTTAGGAACTGTGATCTCTAACTCTAGGAATGACAAGTCCAGCTTGTGCAGTATCCTAAGGCCTTTCAGATCCAGCCAGAGAAGGGTTTTTGGTAAGTTTACATGTCAGACATGTTTATAGAAAAGGTTTGGATTTAATATTGCAGACAGTAAATAAACAATGAAAGGCTTTAATCAGAGGGGTTGCATGATCAGGTTTAAGTGTCATGCTAACAAGGGTACGTCTAATTCTGAGAAACTGCAGATCCAAATGAATCCTGCAAGGTTTGGAGGATGGCCAATGGGAGTTTTACATGAATGACAACATGGAGATTTTTGTTTATTTGGTTTTGTGTGTGTGTGTGTGTGTGTGTGTGTGTGTGTGTGTGGGTGTGTGTGTGTGTGTGGTGTTTGGATAGGTCAGCTCAGTGGCCTTAAAAAAGAAAGTTGAGAAGTAACAGAAGGTGTTGAATTCATAAAGGCAATGGCTATATGGCTGAGCTATTGAATAACTAGCTTAATTTGTTTTGCAAACCAATACATCCCTTTAAATTCAATTTCCGTGCACTAAACCCTCCATGGTTAGATTTTCAAAAATTATGAGACAATCAAATTTCAAAGGTCCCAGGCCCCCCTTTCACCCAACTTCATACCTCTGTTAGATATACCCCTGTACCAGACAAAATCAACAGTGACAGAGAAAGGGGGGCACTTTCTAGAATAAAAACCCTGGCCCTTCCTAAGCAGAGGAGAAACTTGGAAAGATAGCATCCATGAGACGTGCAGAAATGTTTGTATGAGCAGAATTGAGGCCAGATGTTTGAAGCTCCAGGAGCCCTGCAGACCAGGGCAATCCTGGGAGAATAGTATTTGGAGTTCCACCTCAGCTTCCCCGTGCTGGAGAAAACGTGGCTTTGGACAGGGACCAAACTAAGAAAGAGAAATGACTCCCCCCTCCACAATTGGGCATATGCACAAAGTGTGACCTAGGATGAAGCCACCAAAGTGCAAGTTTTCAGCGCGCAGTAGGCATTTTATGAAAATTGATGGGGAGCAAAATTAAAACCAAAAGCCGTGGCTCTCTCCGCCACTTACTTCGCCTTGGAGGCTAGAGGAGGAAGTAAGAGCTATTTTTGGCTGTTGACCCAACTGGCAGGAGAGTGGCCAACTGCCCCATTTCTCCTCTTTCCCCAGAGTTGGTGAAACAGCATACATCTCCCTGCAGATTCCTGCCTCCAACCAGGCACACTGGGCTGGCTCTGGACCACCAAGCCTGCCAGCAGCAGCTCTGAGTGGCATTGAGATGTGACCCTTACGACTTTTGGGTGACTAGAGATGGGAAGGGAAATTGACCAGGCCTGGATGCCAGGGCACAACGGGCCAGAAGTGTGCCCTGCCAGGTGCTTGCCTGACATAGAGGACGGTCCAGACCAGTTGCTCCACAAAATTTATGGGCTGTGAATTTCTCATTCCTCTAGAGGAAGTAGGCAGGCGGGGCAGTCAGACTCTGCCTGGAAGGCAGGTCAGGGGTTGACGGTCTTTCCCCTGGAGGTGCCCCAAGTGACCAGAAGAGGAGACTGCACTAAATGTAGGAAGAATTTCTGTTTTCACTCTGATTCTAATCATGTGGGCATCTGCTTTGTCCTTGAGAATCTGAACCTAACATCTCTAGATCCTAAATGGCTGCTTTTCCTCCTGCTCTTTTATCCCTCTGTCCATAGGTTCTGGTGTCCACAGTCGCGGTCTCTGACCACACACATCCCGATCTTACCAGTCTTCAGAGCACACTCCCTTCCAACCGACGACATGATAGAACCCTCTGAAGACTCATTTGAGACGATGATGGAGCTTAAGAATCCATCATCAAAACAAATGGAGTCCTCCGAGGGCTCATCCAACACCTTTGAAGAGGCACCTGGCAGCAGTGGGGCCCAGGTGGAGGCCCAGGAGGGGGCCCAGGTGGAGGCCCAGGAGGGGGCCCAGGTGGAGGCCCAGGAGGGGGCCCAGGTGGAGGCCCAGGAGGGGGCCCAGGTGGAGGCCCAGGAGGGGGCCCAGGTGGAGGCCCAGGAGGAGGCCCAGGAGGAGGCCCAGGAGGGGGCCCAGGAGGAGGCCCAGGAGGGGGCCCAGGTGGAGGCCCAGGAGGGGGCCCAGGTGGAGGCCCAGGAGGGGGCCCAGGAGGAGGCCCAGGAGGGGGCCCAGGAGGAGGCCCAGGAGGGGGCCCAGGAGGAGGCCCAGGAGGGGGCCCAGGAGGGGGCCCAGGCAGAGGCCCAGGAGGAGGCCCAGGAGGAGGCCCAGGCAGAGGCCCAGGAGGAGGCCCAGGAGGAGGCCCAGGAGGGGGCCCAGGCAGAGGCCCAGGAGGAGGCCCAGGAGGAGGCCCAGGAGGGGGCCCAGGAGGGGGCCCAGGCGGAGGCCCAGGAGGAGGCCCAGGCCCAGGAGGGGGCCCAGGAGGAGGCCCAGGAGGGGGCCCAGGAGGGGGGCCCAGGAGGAGGCCCAGGAGGGGGGCCCAGGAGGAGGCCCAGGTGGGGGCCCAGGAGGAGGCCCAGGAGGGGGCCCAGGAGGCCCAGAAGGAGGCCCAGGAGGAGGCCCAGGAGGGGGCCCAGGAGGAGGCCCAGGAGGAGGCCCAGGAGGGGGCCCAGGAGGAGGCCCAGGAGGAGGCCCAGGTGGGGGCCCAGGAGGAGGCCCAGGAGGAGGCCCAGGTGGGGGCCCAGGAGGAGGCCCAGGAGGAGGCCCAGGAGGAGGCCCAGGCGGAGGCCCAGGAGGGGGCACAGGCGGAGGCCCAGGAGGGCTCAGAAAGTGGCCTGGGCCAGGAAAAAATGGAGCCACCCAGTGGCCCACTCGAGGAAATGCAAGAACTGCCCACTGATCTAACCCAAGAACCATCCACTCGACCCTATGAAGAAGGAACGAACGACCAACCCGAAGACATGGAGGAGACAAGTGATGATCCAAACCAGGAGTCGAGTGATGGTTCAAACCACGAGTTTGACAATGGTTCAAACCATGAGTCGAGCTGTGGTTCAAACCAAGAGTCAATCGACGTTTCAAACATGGAGTCAAGCGACGTTTCTAACATGGAGTCTAGCTATGGATTACACCAGGAGGCAAGCTATAGCTCAAACCAGGAGGCAAGCTATAGCTCAAACCAGGAGACAAGCTATAGTTCAAACCAGGAGGCAAGCTATAGCTCAAACCAGGAGGCAAGCTATAGCTCAAACCAGGAGGCAAGCTATAGTTCAAACCAGGAGGCAAGCTATAGTTCAAACCAGGAGGCAAGTTATAGTTCAAACCAGGAGGCAAGCTATAGTTCATACCAGGAGGCAAGCTATAGTTCAAACCAGGAGTCAAGTGATAATTCAAACCAGGAGTCTAGTTATGGTGCAAACCAGGAGTCTAGCAATGGTTCAAACCAGAATTCAATTGATGATTCAAACCGGGAGTCTAGCTATGGATCGAACCAGGAAGAGTCAGATCCACTGAGTGACATATCCGATTATAGCATGAATGAAACAATGACCTCAGCTGAGACCCAGTCAGATCAAGATGATACTGACCTGGGAGATGAAGAGGAGGACGACGATGAAGATTCTGAAGAGGAAGATCCGTCCAGGAGCTCTCCGGCAGAAGCCGTGGCCACGATGGGGTCCATCATCTCGCTGTTCCTCCGAATGGAAGACCTCGAAGAACAACAGAATGCGGGAGAAAGGATCATGATGCAAGCCCTCAATGAAGACCGCCTGCCCGCCCTCAGGCCCTTCTCTGGAGATCGCAGAGACTACAAGGAGTTCATTGTGCACTGCCAGATAACCATGCAGAGCTACCCAGTAATGGTAAACAACGATCAGCTGAAGGTGAGATTTGTCATCCACCACCTTTCTGGCGTAGCCTTAGAATGGGCCAACGACCTAATAGAACAGAACAGCCACCTGATCAACGACTTCCCAGCCTTCCTCGAGGCCATGTCAGAAAAGTTTGAGTACCGGAATACACTGCGTGTGGCGGAAGATGCCATGTTGGACATCAGACAGCGCAACCGCTGTGCCGCCGACTACATCAATGAGTTCCTGGGTCTGATACCCACCTTAGGCTGGTCAGATGAAGTCCTGCAGGCCCACCTGTGCCTGGGGCTCAATGAAGACATCAGGCGCTATCTGTTTCGGATCCCTCAGCCAGATTCCCTGAGAAGCCTGATTATTCTTGTTCTGCAAATTGAAGAGAAGTTGGCAGAGAGAAGGGCATTACTCAGGCTGCCCCTCGAGTCCCGCCCAAGAGGCCTGGCTTGGATGGACGCACCTGCCCCAGACAAGTGGAGGGTTAGCAGCTGGCCTCCCAATGAGTTCCACCCAGGCATTGACCGTCATCACTTCTTCCTGATGCTCTTGGTGAGAGTGAACCCCTACCACAGCACTGCAGTGAAGGCCCTGGTGGACCCGGGTGTAGAAGGAAACTACATGGATGAGAAGTTTGCCCAGGAAAACTATGTGGAACTCTATGAGAAAACTCATCGACAGATAATCCAAGGTGTGGATGGCTCCGTGATTGGCAATCAACTTGTCTGGCTGTGTACCGACTCCCTGGCGTGTGTCCACCAGAAGCACTATGAGTGGCTTGAATTTGACATCCTACCTTCGACCAACTTCTCCATCATCTTAGGCAATAAGTGGCTCCAGACCCACGAACCTGAAGTTGACTGGCAGAGAGGCCGTTGTACCTTCCACTCTCCCTACTGTATGAAGAACTGCTGCAACCCACCTCCACCATGCATCGCACTCGAGAACTACAGAATAAGCCTACTACCCGGACTGCCACACACATACTCAGACCTGGCCGACGTGTTCAACCCGAGGGAGGCAGATGATGAGACTTCCGACCAGCCAAGCTCAGACGGATCCGATGGTCTTTCTGAATCAGAGCCCTCTGAGCTTCAGCAGGCTGGAGACAGTGATCAAAACGGCGTCTTTCACAGGCGAAGGGCCAAAGAGACTTTGAAATCTGAGCGTGCCAGGATGCAAGAAAAAGCCAGGCAGCAAGAGGAATACTGGATACTGTATGACATGCTGAACGACAGACAAGACTACATACAGATGGTACCAGAATTGTTTGACCAGTTACATGCAGCTTCATGGTTCACAAAACTGGAGGTGATCGAGATCGACAAGGCCGAGATGAAGAACAGTGTCACACACACAGAAGACACATGGAAAGCATCGTTTGGTTTCAGCGATCAAACCATGAGATGCTACCGGCCCTATACAGTGAGCTCATTCTCTGATGAATCTAACAACTTTATTCACAAGATCCTAAAAGACATGCTAGGCTATTTTGTGATCTGCCATGGCAGAGAAGTTCTGGTCTACTCAATGAGCAAGGAGGAACACCCCGTACATGTTCGCCAAGTCCTGCTCCGCTTTCGCTATCACAACATCCACTGCTCACTGGACAAAACTCAGTTCCACCGCCAGAAGGCAGACATCTTGGGCTTCACCATATCCCCCAAAGGGGTGAAACTGAGCAAGAAGCTCACGGACATCATGGTGGAGTGCCCTGTCCCTGAGACCAGAAGATGTCTTCAAGGTGTGATTGAGCTCTTCTATCCGTATCGCCACTTCGTGGAGCACTTTTCTGTCATGGCAGAGCCCCTGGTGAAACAAATGCTGAGTTCAGAGCCCTACTACTGGGGAGAAGAGGAGCAGGAGGCATTTGATTCCCTGAAGAGGGCTTTCAGCAGGGCGCCCGTTCTCTACCACCCTAAACCTCAAAACCCATTCTACTTGGAAACAGGCACCGTTGGGTCATTCCTGTATGCCTCCCTGATTCAAACGGACTACACAACTGGCAGAAAAGCTACCTGTGCTTTCTACTCAAGACCCCTCTCCCTGATGGAGGTGGAGTACCCTCAAGTTGAGATGAGGATCCTTCCAATCCGGGCTGCCTTCATGGTGTGGTTCCGCTACCTGGAGAACACCGAGGAGCCCATCATGATCCTTCTCAACACAGAGGATCTAGCCTCTCTGAATTATGACAGGCTCACCGTACTCCTCCCAGGGCATTGGATCTTTTTCTTCTCACATTTCAATTTCAGCGTCATGGAGATGCCCGATCAGGATGACACCTACGCCCTGTTCCGCAGTTGCCGGAACCAGAGAGGCTTCAGAGCAAGGTTTCTGCGCCCACTGCTGCTTATGGCAATGAGGGCGGGGTACATGGACTCATCCTCTGATTCGGAGGATGAGGATGAGGACCAGGACGATGATGACGAGGAGGACAGTGAAGTAGATTCAGAGCAAATAGAGCTGAACCGGCAGACCATGATGCAGGAGCTACTGGCTACCATCCCAATGGACCGGATCCTCAATAACGTCCTGGTCCGCTTCACCGAGGCCCAGATCCGGGCCGTTGTCCTAAACTTCTTCCGGGGTCTGTTCTACTGGAGGACTGTCCTGGGTGTGTCAGTCCTCCTGGTGATGTCGAGAGCGAGGAGGCCCCTCTCCCCACTGCCTGAACCCTCTTTGGAAGTGGCCAGGCCTCAGCCCAGGCCCACGCTCCGACTCATTCTGGACCCGACCCTCATCGCAAGCAGTGGCATGGCCACTGCCATCGCTCAGTTGCTCAGGCAGATGCCCCCTCTAGTGGGTGCCAATGCTCTCCCAGCTCGAGAGCTGGCTGAGCTGGTCCTGAGCCCGAGGTGCTGGCATCGGAATGCTTTGCATTCCCAACCTCCACGGGGCATGCGATTCACCCCCGGGTTCTGGTTGACCCTGTGTGAGTTCTTCGGGGTCAGGGTCAACCCTGAGGAGGACATCTTCCCTGACCCATACCAGCACCGATACTTGGAGCTGCACGTCGTTGGCGATGAAGATGTCGTCTTGCGAGAAGCCCTGCAAGACGACCTGCAACGTTACCGTCAGTGTGGCCTGCATGACGGCCTGCAAGACACCTCGCAGGACGCGCAGGACAACGACGTGCAAGAGGACCCACTTGGCGACCAAGAGGCGGTCACCTTCCGCCCACGAAATCTGTTGGACCCAGAGGTCCTAGATTTCCTCAACAACCGGCTACTCTACACCCTTGGCTCCGATGGCCGCCTTACTCTGCTTAGCAGAGATCAGGTGGCCCGGACCCTCACACGATTCCTGACCATGGCCTCCAGAATGGCCCTGCCTTCCCCTGCCAGGGAGCAGGCAAGGCTAGAAGAACTATCGGACTCAGATGAAGAACTTGACTGAAAACACACCAAGTCTCTGCCATGCTCCCTTGTGCCTCCAGCCAGCTTCCCTCAAATCCAGCGCCCCCTTCTTGCTACTCCTAACCCAAGGGGAACCCACTTGTGAAGGGCCATAACTTCAACTCATCCACCAGCATCATCATCTGTGCTAAAGGACTAATCAACTGTCAGCGTCCCAGAGCCAGCCAAGACTGTGCAACCCTGTCCTAACTGTCCGGGCCCCAGGCCCACAAACGGGAGTGAGACCAATGAGGACAGAACAGTGATGAGCAACAGTGACCCCGTCACCCCAGGCCAGATGAAGAGCAGACATAGCAGGTGCAGCCAAGCAAGCAGATGCCAGGGACCCCACCACCACCACCACCCGTGTGGCATGCGGCCACCTGTGCATCCTGGGACACTGACCTTGGGTGCTCCACTGACTTCTACCTCCATGCCGGTGCTCCAACTCCCCAACCCCCACCCATCCTCCCGAGGTGCTGTGGTTTCATGCTTCCCACAACCCCAGTCCACCCTGCAAGCAAGCCCACACCCCCACTACCGGTCTGGTCCGGCTCCATTGACACCTCATCTGACCCTGAACTCTGAACTTACCTGGGCAGAACTGCTCCAAGGAGCATCAGAAGTACCAGTGTGACTTACCAGATGGACTTGTCCACCTTGGAGGTCCCTGAGACTCGGGGGACCCAAGAAAGGGTGTTAGCACTGAGTGGGGCTCCCTTTTCCCTCCCAAAACTGACATATGGACAGTGCAGGGGCCAGAAACTTTACATATAGGAGGGAGCCCCCAAGAGACACTGGTGAAGCCCAAGATACCCAATCTACTGTGCCAAGGAGCCTAGAGTGCTCTGACCAGACCTGTGTTCACTGCCACAGGAAGGAGAACCTTCCCATGCTTGCCCATCCCACAGCTGCTTTCGTCTCACGAATAAAGAGAACAAAAGAGTATCTGACTTTGTGGTTTGTTCTAAGACGGAGGAGGTGGATAGCAGAAGACAGGTTTGGAGAAGCATGGGGTCAGAAAGGATAGAGAGTGAAGAGAGGGTTAAGGGTGGGCAAGGGCAAGGGGGGAGGAGGATGGGGAGGGGAAATGGGTATAAGGAAGGAGAAAGGGAGGGGAGGGGGTATAGAGAGGGGAAGGGGAGGGAAGGGGGAGAGGCAGGAGGGTTTGACCCTCCTGAAGCAGCTGATGAAGACAAAGAGCCACGAGCTGTCTTCTCTCAAAGGGAGAGAAGTCATTGCACCCTCAACACCTCACCTCCAATGGAAAATGGACTCAGGGGTTCATGGGGCAAAGGGAGGGTACCCAGAAATCCTAGTACTCATCTGGTCCCAACCATCTAGTCACATGAGAAATGAGGAATGGCTAAACTGTGCTCAATGCCCACAGTTCAGGAGGGTGAACAGCAGGACCTTTGAGAACCCAAGACCACATCCCTCCATGCCCTCTCCAGCCCGCACTGGGGTCACTGTGTTCTTATGGGTCCTGGGGGGCAGCTGGATGCTCCCTAGCCTCCTAATGAGGAATCTACCCCTGACGGTATCACCAGGAGATCATGGGCAGGATCCCAGGTTCAAGGTCAGGGGCTCAGCTACAATTAGCACTCCCTCCTGTTCTTAAGGAAGCCCCAGTGGCCCCCCAACAGGAACTGTTCCCACAGTTGGCCCCAGAGGAGAAGCCTGGAACCTTGCCTTAGAAATAACTATCCTGAGGGCTACTCTGGGGAGGGAGGGAGGGAAATAGTCCTTACTCACAAACTCTGGACTTCCCACCCAGAAACCCGCACACAAGCTAGGAGTATAAAACCAAGGCCCTCCTCCTAGTGTGTGTTCGAAGATAGTGGGGAAGTGCAATGAGCAGGGTCCTCACACCCAAGGAACCTTTACTACCTCTGCCCTGGACATCCTGCCTGGAAATCTGCCCCTGAGTTAAGCCTAAGAGACCCTCCTTTAACCCAAGGAAATGTGTCAAGCCCCTGGAGACCCAGAATGACATCTCCCCCTCCCTGCTTTCAGCTCACTGATGCCATTTACAGCAGGATCTTCGAGCCTGGGTCCCAGAAAAACACTCCTGAGAACCCAAGACCACATCCCTCCATGCCCTCTCCAGCCCACACTGGGGTCACTGTGTTCTTATGGGTCCTGGGGGGCAGCTGGATGCTCCCTAGCCTCCTAACGAGGAATCTACCCCTGACGGTATCACCAGGAGATCATGGGCAGGATCCCAGGTTCAAGGTCAGGGGCTCAGCCTCACTCAGCACTCCCTCCTGTTCTTAAGGAAGCCCCAGTACCCCCTGTCCCCCCCACAGGCTCCTGAAGATAAGACAATCTATCCTACTGTTTCCCTGTCTTTCATGTTGAGCTATGGCAGGGTAGGGGAGGCTTCTGTAAGATTTCAAAGGGATCACAAATAAAGTGCAAGCAACACAGGGCTTTTACCCTCTACCCCCTCTAGGGACTTCCTGGTATCATCTATTCAGAAATTCCTGGTCCAGGGAAGACTGCAGAGAGCTATAGTCACAGACAGCCCTGGGGAGCCTTCCTGGTGGCTTCTATCACCTTGAGACCGTCTACCCATAACCTAGAGTCTCAGAATCCAACGCACGACCCCACACAGCTGATATTATGATGGCCCCAGAGATAGAGAGGGTGCTCTGTTGTCTGTTCATCTATCTACCAGAGCCCCAAATGACATAGGTCAAGGTGCAAGGCTCAGCTGCAGGAATTCCAGTATCCCCTTAGCAAAGTACTCACAGAAGTCCCTGGCTCAAAGGGGCAGGGTGACTAATTTTCCCACTGACCTGTCTTCCTATTACCTAAGGGGGACATAAGAGGAGATGAGATAATACAAGACTGTCATCAGGGTCCTTGCTTCCTGAAGCACTTCACTGCCCCACACAACACTGCTAAGGAATTCCTAAGGAGGGCCCATAACCTTGAGGTGGCATTAGGGTCCTAATGGGGAGAATATACACCAGTCCTGTAACCTCTCTTAGTTTACCTGGGTACCTCCAACAAACCTAGGCCTCACGAATAAACAACCAAACAAAAAAAATTCTGTCCTGCGTAGTGAGAACTTCTCTGGTACAATGGATGAACAGGTAACCATTATATGCCTGCTACTGCCAGGGGACCCAAGGCCTTCCTTAGCAAGTGGGAGTAAAGGTGAACTCACTCACGAGAGAGCCAGCAGCCTGCAAAGAGGCTGCCAACGACGGGGATTGCAGAGGTGGACGCACTTACCCGCAGCCCACATATACACAGACCATAAAGGACCAATAAAGGCCTACTGGCCTGCCAATCTACCCAGCAGGGGTTTTGTCCCCATTAACAGGAGAAGGAGGCAGTCCAGGCTGTGAAGAGAACTGGTGACGTGCTAAAACGGTAGGTTATCAGGTTATCGCGAAGCCACTTATAGAGATTGAAAAGCACAATACAAACCTTTTTTTTCCTCCTGGGGAAAAGAAAAGCAAAGGAAGAAATTGGTGTGAAAGTTCCTGCTAGGTGATGATGACGTCACCTCCACCCCTGTAAAGGTGAAAACCAGAGGACAGCCCCTGGCTGCAGACTCCACCCACTGAGGCGCTGCCCCCACTTCCCAGCTTCAATCCCCAACCGGAGAGCTCTGACAGCATCTAGGAACAAAGAGAAGCAGGGGCCCTCCCTTGTCCACCCTCCCTGTCCCCTCCCTTGCCTCCCCTTATAAGATGTCCCTGCAGGCACCAGGCCAGGCATATCATCAACTCCAGAGCCGGTGACAGCACAAACACAGGACCCTGAGAGCTCAGAGTTTTACCAGCTCCTAACCAGGCTGGGGCAGAGATCTCTGCATGCCTGTGTAACCTGAGTTGCCCCCATAGCAAGAAAAGAAAGAGAAAATATCACCTATTCCCCCAACTGCCCCATACACCTCGAGCCCTGGTGCTGGGCCCAGGGCTCCACATCATTGGGTGGGATCTGAAACCTGTGCAGCAAACCTCACCTGGACTTCCATCCACCTGTGTGAGCTCAGAGACCAGCGTGACCATCCTGTCGCCATGACCAGTGCAAGGGGCACAGGTAGGAAGGACAAGGTGGGGGTGGGGAGGAAAGGACGGGGGGGAAGGCGAAAAGGAGAGGGATGGGTGGGGCCCAGATCCTCCCTATCCTGCTCTCAAATCCTTTCACAGCTTCAAGGCTTTCCACTCAGGGTACTCTTCTGTGCGGGGGCTGGCTGCCATGGACGGTTAATGCAGTTGATGATGGTGGTACTGTGGGGATGGACATGGGCCCCCTTAGGCATGCAATGACCTATTTATTGGGGTACAGAACACAGGCCCCTCTGCCGGCTGCTCTTCGTGCTACTGAACTGTCTATGGGAACCCCAGTCTGGGAAGAGGATGGACAGGGATCTTCTGCAGTCCTTAGGGTATCCAGAGTTTGAACTGAATGAGGTGAGACGTCTCCAGAAGGGCTCAAGGAGAGAGTAAGAGGCCGCCTGTAAGGGACCTCAGCCTCCTGGTCATAAAAAGATAATCCTGGATAGAGGCAGAGGCCCCTCAAGGAGACCCTGTTCTGGGAGCACTGGTAATGCTCAGCCCTGCCCTGTCCTGTCTCAGTCCTGCTCCTCCTACCCTAAAAACAAAGACACCATCTCTCTAGGATCCACCCCTTTCTTCTATGAGCTGGGTCCCCTCAGAGAACTTCCAGGAGAGAACAGCTCCTGAAATCCCAGTGGGAAAAGCCC
This sequence comes from Rattus rattus, assembly GCF_011064425.1. Lineage (NCBI taxonomy): Eukaryota > Metazoa > Chordata > Mammalia > Rodentia > Muridae > Rattus > Rattus rattus. The sequence goes on along the minus strand of NC_046160.1, from coordinate 127,137,622 downwards.
CAGAGTAGGCCCAGGATCGACCTCTGACCTGTCTACCCTTGGCCACAGAGTCAGAGGGTGACCCTTGGCCCAGCCCCAGGGAATGTCCCACCAGGGGTATATAGTCCCCACCCACCCCAAGGAAAGACCTGAGATATGGCCCAGCCCCAGGTATTCCCCTCCAGGAACTGTGGAGAATGGAGAGAAAGCATGCAGGGATTAGCAAGCTGGAGATGCGTCCCTAAGCAGTCCAAGGTGCAGAGGAGGGTCCGGACGTCACACGCGGTTGAAGGGGGTGAAGAAAGGCATCATATAGGAGCTGAATGGCTGTGCAATCAACTCCTGCATGACGCCGTTCCCACCCCCCAACTTCTCACTACACTGGGACCCTCCTCTCTTGAAGAAGCAATGCAAGAAGCGCAGACAACAGGTAGGGCTAGTGGTTAGATAAAGGACAGAAAAGGACAGCCAGCCCCAGGGCACCTGCACCTGCAGCACAGTGGAACTAACTACCCTCCCCTCCTTGCCCAACCTGACTTCTTATAACCTCTCGTGAAGCGACTGGAGACAACCCAGGTGATAAGGAGAGGTGAAAGGGAGGGGAGGGAGGGGGGGAGGGAGAGGGGAGAGGGAGGGGGGAGGGAAGGGAGGATGGCTGCTGTCACTGGAGTGTACTGTTAAGGTCCATTCTGCCCAGCCACAGCCTTCTGAGACGAGTATCCAGTGGGCTCCTCTGGAGACCTAGAAGGGGGTTCATGGGAACCACTAGGAGCTTTTACAGCCCCATATGGATTCCCCAAAGAAAATGTATGGGTTAAAAGCTGCTCAGGGTGGTGAGGGGACAAACCAAAGAGCTAAAAACAGCTCCCCAGATTCCTTGAGGGTGAGAGAAATGTTCTCGGATCGGCTTTAACTACACTCTTCTGAGAATAACTAAAAACATAAACTGCTCTTGCTTGCCCGTTTGCTTTTTTATTTGTTTCTGAAACAGGATCTGTGTGATCCAGAGAGATCCTGACTTCTCCATCTTCCTGCCTCGGGTTTCCGAGTGTTGCTACGATGGACAAGCCTGTGTCACCATGCCCAGCTTGAATGACACGTGTGCATCACCCTTACATATGAATAAATGGAATGAAAAATCGTCTTGTGCTCTTTCTTGACCACCACACCCACCTTCCCATCTGCCAGCAAACAGTTGTCCCAGCATAGCAGGGGCAATCAACACAAACTTCTTAATAATGGTATAAAGGGATAGGATGTGGAGGAGTGGGGAGAAAGGATGGGGTGCTGGAAGACAGGTTCAGGAAGAGTTCAGGGCAGCACACATGGGGAAGGACTCGGTGTATGAGAGGAGGGGAAAGATCTGAGTGTAACACAGGAAAGGTAAAGGGTTAAGGCAGCTCAACACTGTGGTCAGAGGCTGCAGATGTCAGAGGGGCTCAGGGAAGCTTACAGAGCACAGCTGCATGACATACACGGGGGAAGAGGGTCTCAGAGGGACACATGTATGTATGGAAGCACATGCATATGGTTCATGGGAAGCAGGAGGGTCTCAGGGTGACGTGGGCAGACAAAGGGTTCCGTGGCACAAGGGAGAGATAAAGGATTTGATACCCCACATGAAGAGGGGGGGTCTTCATGTCACATGGGAGGGAACAGAGACATCACATGATGCCTCCACAGGAGGGTGCCGATAACATATTGGAGAGATTAAGGGATTAAACATAGCAGATGGGGAGAGGTCCAAGGTGTTATATGGGGGAGAGAACCCATAATGCAGGGGATAAAAAAACGTAAATGTGATGTGTAGGGGAGGGGTCACATGATACATAAAAAAGAGGAGGGGCTCAGGATGAGTCCTGTACAGGAGGGGTCCTATGACCCTTGGGAGAGAGAAAAGACTACATACAGGACATATAGAGGAGGGACTCTTTGACAGAGGAAATAGGGGCTCAGGATGACATCCATAGAGGAAAGTATCTGTGACACTAAATGTGACCCACGAGTTGTCACTTTGTGACATGGAGGACATGAATGTCACAGCTGGACTATGTAGAGGCAGGGTTCCATGGCCCATGGCAGGGGGTGAAATGTCCCAACAGGCTACATGCAGAGGTGGGGCTCCGCAGCATGAGGAGAGGAGAGAAGCTCGGGTATCACATCTGGAACATGAGCAGAGCTTGGGGTGACTAAAAGGAATGAGGGCTGTGTGGCACACGGTTTAGAGGTCCTCGCAGTGACAAAGGGGCTCGGGGGTCACTCATGTGAGGGAGGAGCACAACATAGCACAAGTCAAGGTGGGGCCTAAGGTGAGAGGGGAGGAAGTGGGGTAAAGCACAGGTTCGAGGGGTCCCGGGGACATGGAAGAGGGACTGAATGTGGCACGAAGGGGAAGAAACGCTGTGGCATACAGGAGGACCCAGTGAGACAGACGTCAGTATTGCATGGTGAAAGGATGCACCCTGGAAGACATCAGAATGACCCACGTGTGGGGGGAGAGGAGAGTAGCACGCACAAGTGTGGAGATCTGGGTGTCACACAGGCAGAAGGGGAACGCTCTGCCACACCACAGTGAAGCACACTGTGACCTCTGAGGGGGCGGTGCACGGGCATGGGAGGAGCTCAGGGTGGAAGGCAAACAGGAGTGAGGCTCCCTAGGATACCACAGAGGCAAGGCTAGGCATGAAAACTGAGGGAAAGAAAAGACACATGGATGGAGCCAGTCTAAGCATGACCCCAGAGCAGGGAGGGATTCTGGGATACACAGCTGAGGCTAGGCGAAGAATGACACATATGGGGAGAGGTGTGGTATGAGACATGGATGGGGCTTGGCTCACCATGATACGTGTTGGAGAAAGTTATCCTATTAGACACGTGGGAGGGGCTAGGCTAAGCCTGACATCTGTGGGGAGAGCTGCTCTCTCTCTAGGATACATGGGTGGGGCTAAACTAAACATGACACACATAGGAGAGGTGCTCTCACTATATAGGACACATGGGTGGGGCTAGGCTAAGCATGACACATGTTAAGAATAGGTGTGCTCTCGCTGTAGGTCACATGGGTAGGACTCAGGTGACCATGACATGTGGGGAGGGAGCATACAGGGCACAGGAAGGGTTAGGCTAAACATGATACATGTTGAGGACTGGTACTCGACAGGATACATGGGTAGAGGTCAGGTAAGCATGGCCCATCATGGAATTGTCTCTTTAAGGCACATAGATGCCAATATTTTAACCTTAACATGTGATGACAAGGGGAAAGAATGCGGTGTGGTGCCAGCCTAAAACATAGGAAGAAGTATTAACACACAAACACAGAGGATCTTGGGAGTGCAGCCTGGTGGGAGGGGTCTATCTGAGATGAAGTAGACAGGTGTAGTGGGAAGCTTCATGTAAAAATATGGAGGAGAAACTTACTTTGACAAAGGGATAGGGGTGGTGCTGAATGTGATACCTGAGCAGAGACACAGCATGACTCAGGACCCTTGTTGTGACTCATGGGTGGTAGGAGGGGCTCTGTGTGTGACATAGGTGTGGAAAGTTTTGACATGCAATGGGGTCTAGATAAGAAATACTGTTGGAAAAGAGGTACAAATGTCTTGTGGAAGGGGAGAGAGCTCAGAGCTCTGAGGCGTCACTATAAAACAGGGACTTAGCATGACACAAAGGAGGACTGAGTATTATGGGACACGTGACCAAGGAAAGACTTAAGGTGACACACAGAGAGGATCAGTTTGATACCTAGGTGGCAGGGCCCCATGTGACACACAGAAGGGGAAGGGCTCTGTGTGAAAGCTCAGTAGGTAAGAGAAGGGTCTGGTGCGACACAAGAGAGCAGCCCAGGGTCAAAGGGTCACACACAGGTAGGAGAGAGTTTCCCTGTCCACACGGTAAATACAGAGCTACCTGGGACATGTGTGGACAGAAATGCTCTCAGTGTCACACTGGCAGAAAGGGGATTTAGTGATTCATGAAGGAGTGGGTACGACTCAGTGTGACAGGTGACAGAGGGGAGTCTGTGTGACTGGAGGGACAGGGAAAGAGGGTGTCATAGGATACAGAAGTGGGGAGACAGGAGGAGGCGAGACTCCATGTAGCAGGAGAAGTGGGGAGTGGTCGTGGTTAAAAGCATGGGGAATCTATGTACATGGACTGGAGCACAGTATAACAAATGGGGATGAGAGGGGTTCCAAGTGACACAGGATGGGGGAGCTCTCTCTCTATAGGACACACAGGAAGGTGGTGCTTTGTGTAACACATGGATGCAAAGGGGGCTTGGCATGACACATGCATGGGTGTGAGCCCCTGGTGGCAGAGAGGGAATTGGTAAGAACGAACAGGAAAGGACCTCAAGGTAGCAAGCGGGCTCTGCTTTAGGGAAGACAGGAAGGGCGGGGTTCTACATGCATAAAGAGCAAGGGAAGAGCTCAGTGTGAATACGGAGGAGTAGGACTCAGGGTCACAGGGGAAGGTCAAGGATTTGGTGTGGCACCCAGATTGAGAAGGGGCTTCATATGACTTCTGAGTCCATGACTCAGTGGCTGTGTGCGTGAGGAGAGAGACTCCAGGTGACAGGGGTGCAGGCAGGATTAGGTATCACTTAGATGTGGGGGCTAGGGAATGATACATCACAGCGGTGGGCGTTTGGTGTGACACACAGGGGCTTGTGTGACACATGAATGGAGGAACTTGATGTGACACATGTTTCTTGCTGACAGGGAAGTGGGAGAAATTCTGCACGTGGCCTGGTAGGAGTCTGCATTAGCAGCACAGAGAGGAGGGGCTACCTATAACTTGGGAGAGGGGGTTGTGGGTGAAGGGAGAGGTTTGTGTACCACGTGAGTGTCAAGACAACAGGGGGGGGGTCTGTGTGAGAGGAGGCAGGGAGGAGCTCAGAGGAGGGAGGGCTGAATGAGCAGGAGGGGAGTGGGCTTTGCGTGACATTAGTGGACTCAGCCTGAAGCACTGAAGCGAGAGAAGCGACAGAAGACTCAGCTTTTCCGGAGCCACTTGTGTGGCTGTGAGGAGAGCTTTGTGTGACCTCTGGATGCAGGAGGATCTCTGCACAACAGTCAGATGTGGAGCAGCTTGGGGTGATATTGGGAGGACTAAAGGGGTAGGGGAGGAGCTCAACATGATATCAGGAGGCAAGGTGGGTCCGGGTTACATGTGGTAGGGACACATGACTAGATAGAGACTTATGGGTGAATAAATGGCTCTGTGTGATACTCCTGGAATAGGAGCATGGCTCGCTCAGTGTGACCCAGGGATAAGGGCGAGTAATAATTCAGTGGAGGGGTGCTTGGTAGGACATAAAAGGGGGGTCTTGGTATGACATAACTAGACGAGACAGTCAGGACACGTTAGAAGGATTTGTGTGTATAGGTTGGGGGCTTCTTAGGATAACTGGAGGGGATTTCATGAGACACACAGTGGAAGGCTAGCACATGACAGAGGGGTTTGATGAAGTGCCTGGTACTGTGTCTCAGGCGAAGGGAGAAGACACAGGAGCTGGGAAGGCGACCTGACAAGAATGAGGAGCTCATGCAGTACAGTTCACACATGAAGGGGGCTGGGCATGAGACACAGAGGGACTCAGGGGGGGGAGGGGCTGTGAAAGGGTAAGGAGGGATTCATTGTGGTTTGATACTGGACCTCGTGTAACACAGAGGTGACAGAGGTTGAGTGTGACACTGGGGGCCTGAACATCACGCATGAGTGGAAGAAGGGATTGAGCGTGAGCCATGAGTGGGGAAGCTTGTCAGGCTGACAGAACCTTCAGGTGACTCCTGTGGGAGGCTTAAGCAGGTGGGGAGGTGAGACACACGGGTGTGGCATGAGAGGTGGGGGGCCTAGGGTGACATCACCGGTCGGGTTTGATATAACTTGTGAGCATAAGCACCTGGAGATTGCTATTCCACGGGACACTGTGGTGTCCTGGGTTGAAGGGAGGCCCAGAAGTGATCTCAGGCCCCACCCAAGGCATCAGCATACCCAACCCAATTCCAGTTCTGAATCTACGAAAGCATTCAAGGGAACATCCTGCAAAAGTATACACAGACTCACCCCAATAATACATCCTTGAGGACTCAGTACCCCAATCTCAAGTAGATTCCAAACCCAAGGGAACCTTTTAAGTCCCATGACCCACCCTCCTAAGGTTTCTCAGACCTAGGAACTTCCAACATAGATGTTTAACAGTATGTGATCAAGGAAAAATAATTAATAACAAACAACAGACAAGAGAGATCCCCATGCCCCTCCCCGGAGCCCCAAAGTGCATAGAAAATAGCACAGAGAACAACCCCCAACGAAGCAAACACTTGGGGGTGCTGACCCAGAGACTCTGGTGTAGACTATAAGGAAACAAGGCTGCTGGGGGACAGGAGTCTGGGAGGGAGCCATGGGGAAGGTGTTCGCTCTAATGGACTGAGTACCTGGTACCATTTCTGAGACAGGGCCACCCATAGGGAACAAAGAGGGTACCTAAGGTCTCTCCTTGCAGATCCCTTTGGCAATACTGGGGCAGAGGCAGCATCTACAGCCCCTCCCTATGTCCGCGTCCCCAAGCAGCCTTGACACAGGCTCTCGCCATCCAGCCGCTGGCATGTGTCTCCCCGAGTTGTGGACTCTCAAGGGCAACGTCCATCTACACGATGCCTGGCACAGGGCCTGGTACACAGTAGACCTTCACCGAATGTGCAAACAATGAATGAAAGCCTACCATGTACAAGGCCCTGGAGGCCAGAATGAGCCCAGAAGCGAAGATGATGGAGGTGAGGAGGTGAGATGCTGTGCCCAGGAAGATGACAGAGGCCAGGCAGAGGTGATGAAAGTCATGGTGATGAAGTCCGTGGTGACAGACATGCATGAGATGGAACAGAACAGGAGGGAAAAGCCAGGACCCAAGGCTAAGCCTGGAAACCTCTCTCTCTCTCCCTCTGAAGATCAGTGTGGGTCCCCTATGTGGCTTGATCCTCCACCCAACCATTCAACATGACAGATCGTTATCCCGGCAGGCATGATGGTCGGAGAATTTCTGAGCCTGGGTGTCCTACCAGGTAGGAACAGCAGATGTCCTGAGCAGCACCCCCAACCCCGTAAACAAATTCTGTTTACCGACACCCACATGGAATTCTAGAGAGCCGCCTCTCCTCCTCCACAAGTCCATCTTAAAAAATTACACGTCTCATTATCGTGTATGGGAGAGTGTGGGTACGCAATAGGGCGGTCAGGGGATAACTTTCCGGAGAGCCTTCTCTCTCCTACAGCGGGTTCTGGGGATTGAACTCAGGTCATCAGGCTTTCACAGCAAACTGCCGAGCCTTCTCGTTAATATCGTAAATCTCATTTAATTTCCTTTAAATGTTTCCAATTTTAAACGGGCCACCAAACTCCCAAGGCAAGCTAGAAAGTTAGCAAGCTATAAAGTGGTCTCCAGAACACTGCCCAATAGACTTGTGACTGGTTTGCCAGAACTTTCCAGATGTGTCCGAGTTTATTCCTGCCGATTCTTGCTGGCATATTACCCAGCAAAGAGCTTGCTCAGAAAAACTCCGATGCCATCAGGGACCTTCAGTTCAAATTATGGTGCTCGTAGTTGTCAGGAAAACAAATACATTGCACGTGGTTACTGAATCGCTTTACCTGCACAGTGAAGGGTGCAGGGAACTCACCTGGAGCCGAGTGGATGATGTCATCTCTTGGTGGTGCCTCGGGGTGTCTCTCTGTTGAAGCCGTGGTGTAGCGGTGCAATCTGGAAAGCCCATCCAGTCTGGAGCTCCCCAGACCAGCACCAGAGGGCAACAGGTACCCCAGGGAGTGGCTAGGGAGGTTGGTCTAAGGAGGTAGACCGATTCTGGCCCAGTGAGCTATCACCAAACCAGGAGAGTGGGGTGGGGGTGTCAGGGTCTGGGGAGCTGATTAGAACCCCAAACAAAGGGGCAGGAGCTAGAGGCTGGACAAGTTGACCAACTCCTCATAGGGAAGAGAAGCCCTGATGCAAGGGGCTCTTTGCAGCTGATAGGGGAGGGGAAGTACCACACTCATGCATGCAGTATGGGGCTATCTCAAGCATATGGTCAGAAAGAAGGGGAAATTGGGGAGTGGGATCACAAAGGTGGTAGGGACTGACCACCAACTCATAACCCTGTAGTGGCAGTAGCCAGACAGACTGGCTGGTGGTCAAGTTGAGGAGGTCGGGAGCGGGACATGGGGGGGAAAGTGTACGTAGAGTCTGCACCTAGGGCATCTGGGGCTCAGGGGAAATCCACTCAGTCTCTTCTTACTGCCAGGCACTCACAATTATCCGTCACACCCACACTCACACAAACCACACGAGTGCACTCAAGCACACACATAAGCTAACATGCACATGCACACCATGCACACACACCACACACACACACACAAAAAAACACACACACACACACAACACAACATACCATAACACACACACACACACACACACACACACACACACACACACACACACACACACACACACACACACACAGACTAGGTCTCCTGCATGATGGGGCCTCTGATGGGAGTCCAGTGCCCACCTGAACCTAACACACAGACCAGTGGACATGGGGGCTTATTTATGCCCCCAATCAGGCACTACCCATTATTGTGGCTGCCCAAGAACTGGGTAAAGGGGTGGTGGGGATAGCCTCCATCTGAGGCTCCCAGATAGGAAAACCCTCTAGAGGAGATACTTTTAGAAGCTACATGATCACAGGGCTGTATGAGCCATAAGGCCCAGCCTTTTGCGGAGGATGGCACTTTATTCTAAGTAGAAGGAAGTTAGGGGTATTAATCTGAAGTTGTGGATCAGTAGGGGGTCTGGAGAAAGAATCCTGCTTCTGCTAGAACCACCTGAAAATTTATGGTTTGGCCTTCATGCCTTCTCAGAGCCAGGGTCTCTGTCTATGATACACAGACACACACACACACACACACACACACACACACACACGACACAAACAGACACACACAGACACACACACACCCCACACACATACACATACACAGACACACACACACACAGAGACACACACACAGAGACACACAGACACACACACACATGCACACACAGACACCTCCCCTCATACATCCCACCATCAGACAACACCATGCAAACAATAAAGTGCTTTGTAAAGTGCAGGTATATAGACAGTGATCTGAAATACCACCAACTCCCTCCCCATCCCACCATCTCCCTCCATGCCCAGCCAACCCCCCACCAGGCTTGCTGACTACTTCCTACCTAGTGGACCCACCTCACTTAATACCTAGCTACCCTGCAGAATGACCCTGTATACAGTAAGAGTTAATACCAGCCAGGTCGAACGAAGCTAACACCTAATGCCAACTCCCTTGCCCAATACGATTTGGGTCTGGGTCCTGAGAGAGTCAAGGGTGTCTAGGATATTAGCATCATCCCACGACTCTAACCAGTGTCTTCATAGGGCAGTCAGGGACCTCCCTCCTTTATTGAATCCAACCTGTCTTCTGCTGACTATCTTCTCCATCCACCTGGCCACTAATGGTTCCAGATTCACTAAGGGGCTTTCTAGAAGTCTATATATCAGACTTCGCCATCACCAAATAGGACACTGTATAGGAGAGATGGGGATTCCAGAGTTGGGACCAACATGTCCTGTGAGAATGGGAGGAGAGTCAGTTAAAAGCATCTACTATGAAAATCGGCATGTGTTGGGGGATGCGGTAGGGGCAGGGGAGTGCCTCACTGCCTGCCTGTCCGCCCTGGCACACTCCAGCTCAGTCTTTGTAATAGCAGCTGCCAGTGAGGACAAGAGGAAAATTACAGTCATCTAGAGAAAGCTGTGACCCAAGCATCACCAAGCTGCAAGCCCTTTCACTGAGCTGGGAGTATCAGGGAAGCTGGGACCAGCTTAGCTCATCCCAAGAGGGACAAAGACTATGATTTTCCTCTCTGGAGTCATTATCCACTTCCCTGCCTCTGGTCTCTTCTGTCCAGTAGCTATCATTCAGGAAGCTAACCATCCCTTTGGAGTTAATCATCTGGACCACACCATTCGATTCTGAATGCTACAGGTTATAGAATCAGGTGGATGGAGAGGACACAGACAGGTGAGCCTGCAGCAGCTTCAAAAAGAACAAATTGAGTAATGGGAAACTGAGGCTAGAGGGAGGGGAGTCAGGGAGCAATTGGGTCTGGGAAAATACCCAGGATTACCTAGACAGGGAGAAAGAGCACTACTCTGTTCTTCTTTCACTCTTACCCTCTCTCTCTCATTCGGAGGGTCAGAGCTGGTGATAGAACCCAGAACCTCACACATACTAGGGAAATTTTCCATCACTGAAGCTATACCCCAGCTCTCACCTCTACCTCAAGTCTGAAGCTGAACCTGATGATCTGGAAGCCTATGTCGTCCCGGACACCGCCACATTCTGCTGGAGTCTTCTTGTGAGTGCAGTGGAGGAGCAGCGACATTTCTGAAGGTGTGCGAATTCTTCATCCCTTGAGTCGGTCGGCATCACCAGTCTTTGATTTGGCCTCACAATCTGTTGTAGAGACGTCTGGGAACTCAGCAATCACTAGTTCTTGGAAATCTTCTAAAATAACTTGGCCAGATGAATCGATGAGCAGAGACAGTCCTCGAAGATGGTCTTACTCTTTTGTTCCATTCCAGGGTCTAGAATTCCAGTTAGTCATCAAAGAAGTTCTTGTGTATACAGTCTAAATTCAACTGAATGTCCAGGCAATGTCACCAAAATGATGGTGGCACCATCAGGGTATTTTCTCAGGAACTCTTGCTAACTGCTTCCTTTCCTCTAATGCCAGCTAAAGAAAGAGTCGTGCTGGGAGATGGAACCTTGTCAGAACAGCGTAACTGATGAGATCAGGTTCTCAGAAGCCCCCAGTATATAGGCTGTGCAGATGGCAAGTCCAGAATGACATTCAAGGCTCTCTTCTCCAAGTGGCTACAGTCTTTGTCCCCCAGCCCGGTGCCTTCTGTGATGCTCTTACAGCTTCTGAATAAGTCACTATTTTTTTTCTCTTATTTATTCAACTGTCACCTCCCAAGCTCAGTGGACAGTATGGGGTCAACCATGTCCCAAGAGGACAAAAGATGCTACCAAGAAGCACAGAGCAAGCCTTCAGCTCCAAACATAACCTCATCTGGTACGTCAGTGCCCATGCCTCCAGTTATTTCGGGGTCTCCTTTGTGGCTGCTACAGTCTTTATAGTTATCACAGTGGTCTTGCCCTGTCTCCAGCCTCAAATTCATGAGCTTCTATTGCTGGAAGGAGGCAGCCCTTTCTAACCAGCCCCCAAGGTCGCAGCTTGACAGCAGGCTTGTGAGTGGGTGTTTAGCACCTTGCACTGGGAGAGGAGCGAAGCCTCGGAAACTAGGTTGGGTTACATTCCAGCCAACTTGGCATTCCTGTGGGGTCAAGGCTGGTTGGTGTCTGTCCAGCCATGAACCCAGCACAACTAAAAAGCATAAAGTGGTGCTTTGCTGTTAGCATTACCCACTGTTGGGCAGGCATCCTCAGAAGGTGCTGATCTGCAACCCATGACATCAGTTATCATAGTCTTATAACATGTGGCTCTGCTATCAGGAGTCTCTTTCCCACATTTCTTCTGAAAACTCTCTCTCTCTCTCTCTCTAAATACGTTAGAGTCATTGAATGCCATGAAAAGCATTGTCATCTGTCCACTCAAGTCTCAGGTCAAGCTTTGGACACACCAGCCCTGTCCCAGGAAAGCCCATAGTCTACAAGTTGTTTTTTGTTGTTGTTGTTGTTGTTGTTGTTTGCTTGTTTGTTTGTTTTTTCTTAATTGCAGATATCCGAGTTTTTCTCAAAAAAAAATGGAGTTTGACTTTCAGCTCTAGAACACCAATGAGGTCCCTTCTTCTGGACAGATCATCCAAAGTAGAAATCACAAAGTCTCTCTTTCTGGACACTTGAACTTCATTAGAGACTACAGACGGGGTCTCTAGGAGAACATCAAAGAGGTTGTTCTTGCTGACCCTATCTGAGCTTCACCAAAGCTCTATCTTTAGAACAGCATGGAAGTCTCTCTTTCTGGACACCTGAGCTCCATTAGATATTGAAGTGAAATTCTAGGTCTAGAAAACGAAGAAAGTCTCTATTTCTAGACATCTGAGCTTCACTGAAAATGGGATGGATTCTTGAAATTAACACATGAAGAAAAAAAAACCATACTTCTGGACCTCTGATCAGCACTGGAGATTAGAAATGCAGACTTGTTGTAGGAAAAAGCGGTCTTCTGGTGTCTACGTTTTAGAACCTTGAACCGTGGTTCTAGCTCGAGCATGTCAGGGAGGACCCTCTTTCTAGACTTCTGTGCTTCTAGAATCTGTGCTTTATCAATGAATGAAAGTACAGTCTTTGTTCTAAAGGCCCCCTCTTTCTGGATAATTGGACATCAACAAAGATTAGAGGTAGAGCCAGGCTTCTGGAACAGAGTGGAAGGAAGTCCCTTTTTGTCAAAGGGTGGAGATGGAGTCATAGCTTTAGTACATTGTGGACATTCTTCTTTATGAACATCTGAACATCAAAGGCTGGAGATAGAGTCCTGGTTCTATAAATTCATTGAGAATACTCTTTTCTGGACACCTAAGCTTTTCTGGAGACATGGAGGCATAGAAGGCTGGAGGTAAAGTCTTGGTCCTAGAAATCATGGAAGACCCTCTTTCTGGACATGGACACCATCAAAGGCTAGAGGTGGAGTCCTGGTTCTAGAACATCATGGAGGCCCCCCCCTTTCTGAACATCTGAGCTTCATCAAAGGCTGGAGCTAGAGTCTTAGGTCTGGAACATCAGAGAAGTCCCTCTTTCTGGACATCTGGACACCATCAAAGGCTGGAGGGAGGGCCCTAGGTCTGGAACATCAGAGAGGCCCCTCTTTCTGGACATCTGAGCTTCATCAAAGGCTGGAGATAGAGTCCTGGTTCTTTAAATTCATTGAGAATACTCTTTTCTGGACACCTAAGCTTTACTGGAGACATGGAGGCATAGAAGGCTGGAGGTAAAGTCTTGGTCCTAGAAATCATGGAAGACCCTCTTTCTGGACATCTGGACACCATCAAAGGCTAGAGGTGGAGTCCTGGTTCTAGAGCATCATAGAGGCCCCCCCTTTCTGAACATCGGGGCTTCTTCAAAGGTGGGGGCTAGAGCGGTAGGGCTGGAGCATCAGATCAGGCCCTGTTTATGGACCGCTGGCCACCATCAAAGGCTGGAGGGAGGGCCCTAGGTCTGGAACATCAGAGAGGCCCCTCTTTCTGGACATCTGAGCTTCATCAAAGGCTGGAGATAGAGTCCTGGTTCTTTAAATTCATTGAGAATACTCTTTTCTGGACACCTAAGCTTTACTGGAGACATGGAGGCATAGAAGGCTGGAGGTAAAGTGTTGGTCCTAGAAATCATGGAAGACCCTCTTTCTGGACATCTGGACACCATCAAAGGCTAGAGGTGGAGTCCTGGTTCTAGAGCATCATAGAGGCCCCCCCTTTCTGAACATCTGAGCTTCATCAAAGGCTGGAGCTAGAGTCTTAGGTCTGGAACATCAGAGAAGTCCCTCTTTCTGGACATCTGGACACCATCAAAGGCTGGAGATAGAGTCCTGGTTCTTTAAATTCATTGAGAATACTCTTTTCTGGACACCTAAGCTTTACTGGAGACATGGAGGCATAGAAGGCTGGCGGTAAAGTCTTGGTCCTAGAAATCATGGAAGACCCTCTTTCTGGACATCTGGACACCATCAAAGGCTAGAGGTGGAGTCCTGGTTCTAGAGCATCATAGAGGCCCCCCCTTTCTGAACATCTGAGCTTCATCAAAGGCTGGAGCTAGAGTCTTAGGTCTGGAACATCAGAGAAGTCCCTCTTTCTGGACATCTGGACACCATCAAAGGCTGGAGATAGAGTCCTGGTTCTTTAAATTCATTGAGAATACTCTTTTCTGGACACCTAAGCTTTACTGGAGACATGGAGGCATAGAAGGCTGGAGGTAAAGTCTTGGTCCTAGAAATCATGGAAGACCCTCTTTCTGGACATCTGGACACCATCAAAGGCTAGAGGTGGAGTCCTGGTTCTAGAGCATCATAGAGGCCCCCCCTTTCTGAACATCTGAGCTTCATCAAAGGCTGGAGCTAGAGTCTTAGGTCTGGAACATCAGAGAAGTCCCTCTTTCTGGACATCTGGACACCATCAAAGGCTGGAGGGAGGGCCCTAGGTCTGGAACATCAGAGAGGCCCCTCTTTCTGGACATCTGAGCTTCATCAAAGGCTGGAGATAGAGTCCTGGTTCTTTAAATTCATTGAGAATACTCTTTTCTGGACACCTAAGCTTTACTGGAGACATGGAGGCATAGAAGGCTGGAGGTAAAGTCTTGGTCCTAGAAATCATGGAAGACCCTCTTTCTGGACATCTGGACACCATCAAAGGCTAGAGGTGGAGTCCTGGTTCTAGAACATCATGGAGGCCCCCCCTTTCTGAACATCTGAGCTTCATCAAAGGCTGGAGCTAGAGTCTTAGGTCTGGAACATCAGAGAAGTCCCTCTTTCTGGACATCTGGACACCATCAAAGGCTGGAGGGAGGGCCCTAGGTCTGGAACATCAGAGAGGCCCCCCTTTCTGAACATCTGAGCTTCATCAAAGGCTGGAGATAGAGTCCTGGTTCTATAAATTCATTGAGAATACTCTTTTCTGGACACCTAAGCTTTTCTGGAGACATGGAGGCATAGAAGGCTGGAGGTAAAGTCTTGGTCCTAGAAATCATGGAAGACCCTCTTTCTGGACATCTGGACACCATCAAAGGCTAGAGGTGGAGTCCTGGTTCTAGAACATCATGGAGGCCCCCCTTTCTGAACATCTGAGCTTCATCAAAGGCTGGAGCTAGAGTCTTAGGTCTGGAACATCAGAGAAGTCCCTCTTTCTGGACATCTGGACACCATCAAAGGCTGGAGGGAGGGCCCTAGGTCTGGAACATCAGAGAGGCCCCTCTCTCTGGACATCTGGACACCATCAAAGGCTGGAGGGAGGGCCCTAGGTCTGGAACATCAGAGAGGCCCCTCTTTCTGGACATTCGAGCTTTATCAAAGGATGGAGGTGGAGTCCCAGTTCTGAATCATCAGAAAGGTCCCTCTTTTTATACATGTAAACGTCCCTGGAGACAAATAAGCCAGAGTCCTAGATCAAGACTACGAAGGTGGTCTCCTTTTCTGAGCTTCTTCAAAAGTCATCGAGATATGGCTTTATATTGTCAACTTCTCTGGGACATTTGGGCTTTATGAGAGACTTGAGATGGATTCCTGGCTCCAGAGAATCTAATAGTTTTCAGGTGTTTAGGCTTCACTGGTGACTGGTCTAGACTATGAAAGACTTTCTTTAGACATCAGAGTTCTCTTAGAGGCTGGATCTTGGCACTAGAATGTCAAAGAACTACTTCTTTCTGGACTTCAGGGCTTAACACAAGAGCTAGAGTTAGAGTCCCATCTCTAGAATGTTAAGGAAGTCCCTCCTTCTTGGTTCCTGAGGTCCATCAGAGGCTAAAGCTGGGCTCTGTGCTCTGATATACAAAAAGAACTTATTCTGGATGTCCAAAGTCTGTCAGAGACTGGAGTAAATGTCCTCGCCTAAGGACATCAGCAGGCTTCTTAATCTGGGTATCTTAACTTCATCAGAGGCTGGGCTTGGGACGAGGCTGGACCATAAACACAGGACTCTGCTTAGCGACACTGACAAAAGATGAGGCTTGTTTGAAAGCTGGAGATGAGGTATTTTCTCTGAAATATCAAGAAAGTCTTTCTGGACATTTGGGCTCCATCAGAAGCTGAAGTGAAGGTCTTTTCGGTAAACAGCATTAGGGCACTCACTCTGGAAACCTGAGTTTCATAGGAAGGCTCTGCTCTCCACAGAAAGGGCTCTTCTGGACTCTTGGACAATCTTGGCTGGGCACAATTTCTGGAGGCATATCTTCTCACTGTTGTCTGCACTGCGACTCATCAACCACACATGCCAGAGTCCCCATCATGGCTGGTATTGGTGTTTCCAAGGCTGGGTCATGGCCAGTTCTTCAAGATGGTGATTTGGCAGGGGGAGTAATGGCTGGTCCTGTGAACTTGCAGTTGCATTTGCCTGGTGCTTGTCTGCGAGAATGAGGAAGTGAGGAAAGGAGAAAAGACAAAAAGGGGGAGAAAGAGAAGGAAGAGGAAGGGGAAAGGAGAAGGGAGAGAAGAAAAGGGAAGATGAGGAATCAAAAGAAAAAGGAAAGATGAGTAAGGGAGAGGAAGAATAGAAGTCGAAGAGGAAGGAGAGGGAGAGAAAGGATGAAAAGAGGGAGGAGAAAGGAGGGAGAGAAGGGGAGGTAGAGGTAATGGCGGCAGCAGCAAAAGCGGCAGTGTTCTTAGAAGATGCTGGTCGTTGCGTGGTAACTGTGGTCGTGGTAGTCATGTGGTAGCTGTGGTGATTAGGGCCATCTTCTTCCTCTTTGTTGGGATGATGTTCATGTCATCTGCTCTAGAGGAGCCAGGATCTACCAAAACTCAGCTCTATTTCCCCTCCCTCTAGCTCCCAACTCCCTCCGCTGCTCAGGCAGCCTCACTCTCCCCCCAGCCCCCTCAGAAGTCATGAGGGTAGGGTTCACCTCCCCAAACTCAACCAGCATACCTGATGCCAGGCATCATGAGCGTCTGAGCACTCACTCAGACCCATTCAGGAACCACTTTTGTAGAAGCTGTGTTGGCCCAACCCATCTGGGTCATGATGACTCCTCAGCTAGGGCCCTGGCATAGCCCCGGGGAATGTGGAGGGCAAGGGGGGTGCACAGAACTCAGCCCCGGAGCAACATTTTCTCTGGAGCTCCAAGGACCGGAGCTGTGAGCCCCTCAGGCTCCAAAGCCAGACCTCCCACAGTTCTTGCATGGCTTCATTTCCAGAAGGAAACTGACATCCTGGGTTCTTCTAAACCCACCGAACACGGGCCCTTCATCAGGCCCCAGTACATCCATCTCTTAAGCACACACAGGGTAGCACAAAGGTGACTAGGTAATCTAAGGCAACTCCTCTGCCCCACTACACTACAAAAGGAAGCCCCAGCAAGACACCCACCCTCCCTTGTATTAGTAGCACACCCATCACTACTTTAGTTAAAACAAGAAACATTTATTGAAAGCACCATGAGCCACCAGGCCCCATGCTTCTAAGCACATTGCAAGAGCCTCACAACAGCCCTGTGAGGTAGGAACCTTAGCCCATTTCATAGATGTTGACTCAACAGTGAAGACTCAACAGCCTTCCCCCCAAGTCTCAGGGTCCATGGACAGGGATCAAGGCCACACGCCTGACCCCAGGGTCAGCGCAGTTCATCAGTCAGTAGGTGAGTCTCTCTACTCAAGGGGAGGCCAGGATCCAGAGTCTTGGGTCCAGCATGTCTGTCCCAGAGGAAGTGTGCAAGGCGTGCCCGTGGCTGTGGAAGCTGAGAGAGACACAGCTGCAGATGAAGACCATCTGCTCCCCATCCCCATGGCTGATAAGAGTTTTCATGCACCAGGCAGGGTAGGAACTGGAGGGGACAACCCAGCCCTATGCTCAGAAAGCCTGAGTTATATAAAAGGCCCAACTTCTGGGTAGCCATGGGGGTGGGGCAACACCTACCCACCAGCTCCTGCCCTCACTAACCTATTCTAGAATTTTCCATCTTTCTCACACACACATACCCCCCAAGATCTCTAGCCAAATCACGGTCCATTAAACCTTGACAGTTTTCTGAAGATCTTGCCCTCCTGGAGGGGTCTTCTAAATATTCTAAATATTCTTCCTAGTCTTGTACCTCAGTGTACCAGTCTGCCAACAGAACTGCTGAATCTTAACATTCAAAAGCAAGCCCTTCCTTCTACCTCTGTCCCTCAAGAGCTGGGTAGGTGCTACCCTCCGGCCCTCCACTCTGCCCGAGTCTCACATGGACTTGAAGTTTCAGAAACCAGGGTACATCATTACCCAGGGCCCAGGGCCACCTCCACAACAGCCAGTATGAGTTAGCCGACAAGAGCACCTGCATTCCAAGCAACAAACCATTCATTTTCACACACACACACACACACACACGCACACACACACACACACACACAAAATCTCACTGAATGCCCAAATCAAACCAGGTGGGTCTGACTATTTCTAGGATAGGGCAAACAGCCAAGGCCACACGGTCAGCAAGGGGTTAGGATGGATCAGAACCCAGACCTTGATTCTCAGGAGCCACCATAGGATGGTTGACACCTTTTTTTTGTTTTTGCAGGAAGGGAAACTGAGGTTGGGGGTGGTTCAGGTAAGCTGTTCAAGGTTCAGTTGGGAAAAAAAAAACAAAAACAAAAAAAAAATAAATAAATAAAGCAGGTCTGAAGCCCAAATGGCCAAGACCCTTGGGACCCCCTCCCCACCCATGTGACCGCGGAACACTCTAAAAATTAAGAATCCAAGGTCTGGGGTCCAATCTCCTCTATCCCCAGTCTGCCAGATGCTCAAGGCTGTACCCAAACCTCACAAGTCACTTATAAGGCAATGCTGATTGTCACCAATTGTGGGGACAAAGGCTCTGGGGGGGGAATAACCTCCTTTCACCCAGAGAGGGGCCTCAGAGATATCGGCACAGCCAAGTCCTCCTTAGTATTGGGAGATTGTCAAACATCTCCTTTACAGCATCACTCAGGCCAGAAGTATCAATGAGGACATTTGAGCCCTCAAAAAGTCTGGTCCTAGACATAAATATCTCCAAAGCAGGGTTTCTACCAGGAAGGACCCTCCTGCAACTGACTAGATCCCAGGGAAAGCCCTCAGGGGTTCTGCAGCCTTTGTGGACAAGACCCCCTCACAGAAAGACCTCCCACTCATCCACCTATCCACATCCACTTAGCCTTCCTGACTTCCTGTCATTGGGCAAGTACCAGGCATCCACTACTACAAAAGGCAGGGTGTCACTGAGTTGGAGTTTAAGTACAACAGCTTAGCCAACATCTAGACGTTCTCTATTTGCCAGACCCCTGTTACTTCCAAGGGACACAAGCTACCTAACAGGCACCCATAAACCTGGCCTGCAAGCGGCCCAAGGCCCATCTAGACAGAGTCAAAATTACCTAAGCAAAGGGCCCTATCCACACGTGCCTACCATGGGACTCCAGAGCACAGAAGCAAAGCTTCCAATGAGTTGTCAAAAACAGGGGATGAACAATAGCAGCCACATAGCAGGCCTTTAACACAGCCCAAGGAAGGCAGAATCAGGATCTAGGGTAGTGAGGTATGATAAGGCAAAGACATGGCGGCCAGAGGGAACAATGAAAACACAGGCTCCTGAACCCAAGGACACAGTGACAACACCAAGGGTCTAAGGGCATCTAGGGCTAAGACACCATGGCTTTGAAAGACAGAGGCAGCACAAGGAACTGAGAGGGGCAGGGCTTCTTGGAGTGGGCGGGGCTTCTGTGGAGTGGGCTTGGAGCCAGAGTGGGAACATAAAATGCTACTCGCCCAGATTCACAGGATGAGGACCAGGGATGGAAGTCAATGTCATGGAAAGACCCTCGGAGAAAACAAGCCAGGATCCCACCAGACCTTGACTAGGCCACCATGGAACTGGGAAACCTGGAAGGACATAGCCTCCTTACTCCTCTCTTCATGTCTTATCCTGCCAGGAAACTGGGTGGACAGTGGGACATAAAGTAGAGTGGAGACGATTGTGAGTGCCCCCCAGGGTGAGGCAGGGGTGAGCCTAAGAAACTTGGCTTGCTGAGGTGCTGTTTTGGTGGAGTGCAAAGAGTTATTCGCATAGGAATGTGAAGATTGTCCCCAGCTCTCAGTCTGCCCATCAACAGAATGGGACCACAGCAGTCAAGTATGAGAGACCTAAGTTCAGTCCAAAGCAGAATTGGGTATAGGGAAAGGTAATTTCTCTCATCTCCTGGCAGGGGGAGAGAAGGGGGGTGGTAAGGAGAATGACCATCCAGGCCTACCAGCTAAAACTGGAGAGAGGCATAAGAAAGATCTCAAAGATGCCATTCATTATTCGGAAGCCCCTGTATTGACCCTTGGTTCTTGGCACTGGCCCAGGGGTCACATATGCACACGCATCACACACACAGAAACACAAGCCTGAAGAAGCATCTCCCAGCAGAAACCACCCTTTACAAGACCCCAAAGCACAGTGGCCCAGCCAGCTTTGGCCTTCACATAACCAGCAGCATCAGCCGCCATGATGGAAGGAAAGGGAGGGTGAGGGAACTACAAAGGGACAGAGAAGCTAACATGCACAAACCCCAGAAGCATTTAGCCAGGACAACACAGCCAGTCACTCTCAGCCAGCTTGGCACACCACATCAACTGCTGGAGGTGCAACCTCAGTGTCCACAGTGACTCTTTATCCAGTGACCACAAATAAAGGCACAGGTTGTGATCCCGGGCCAACCCCATCGCGGTACCATCCCTGGTGACAGCCAGCATGGTACATCATATTGTTACAGCCCTTGGCCCTCACAACAACCCTGTGAGGTAGGCTTGCCAGGGACACACACCTGAGAGAGAAGAAGACTATGGGTCAGAGGGGCAGAGAGACAGTTTAGTGGCCCTATCGGATCACACCTGGGTGAATCCCAAAAGAAACAGACACTCGGCAGAAAGCAGAAGTTCCTTTACTTAGCATGTGAGACAGTGAGGCACTGTGCAAAAGCCCCCTACAACAATGGCTAGATAACAGGTTAGGGAAGAGAAAAATACAGTGAGGTGATTTGATACAGGTTCAGACACATTCTCCATTAGAAGCCACTGTATGAGACCATCCACATCTGACCCTAGGACCTGTTACAATTGTTAGCTGACCATCTATCCACACAAATACAACAGAAGGTAACCAAAGCCTCACCCCTGGCCAGGCACTGTGGCAGGCACCAGATCTCAGGCAGTCTGGCCTGATGCTCAAAGTCAGAGAGAGGACATTGGGAAAGGGATAATGGGGTCTGCCAGAAAATGCCAAGTGCTCCCCTGGGAAGAGCCTTTTGGAAAGGGTTGTAACTTGGTGCCATATACAGGTCTGAGTCAGAGGCTTGGTCCTCGGTCAGAGAGCTAAAGGTATCCCCAATCTCTCCTAGAGGTAGCTGTGAATGTGTCCAAGGGAGGGGGGCAGAAGACAGAGGTATTACCAAGAGTCCCTACTTTATATGAAAATACATAAATTTAACATATGCAAACTATTCCCCATCACACCCAAGAAAGGCCACTCCCACCCCAGACCTAGGGTTCCCAATGCTCTGGCACACCCCCCAGGGACACATACACTGCCTTCTCCAGTCACAGTCAGAAGTGTCCAGTTACACCAATCCTCACAACAGCCCTGAGAGGTGGGCATCACAGTCCCCATCACAAAACATACACTCAAGCTCTTAGATAAGATCTAGCACACAATTTGTCCAGCTCCAGGTCCTGGCCTTGCCAACCCCTACTGTTTCCAGTGGGAAGAGAATTCAGAAGGGACCTGGGCCTCTTCCCTTTCACAGTAGAAAACTAGAGGGAAGCCTAACTAGCCTGGGACCCCATCAAATGCATAGGGTTGAGCTCGGGGTTTGCAAAGTGCCAAGTGCCTGGCTTGCCTGGGTCTGCGAATGGATTATTCAGACAGGACACTGGGACGTGATCCTTGTCACCTGTACAAGCAACCGTCTCCTGCAATTTTCTCTAAAAGGGAGCCAGGCATTAGCTGAGCTCCAAAGTGGCCAGAATGACTCTCAGATCATCCTTGTCGAAGAACAGGGTGTCTCGCAGCCTTGAAAGCCTGCTCGCAGCCAGAGCCAGCTGCCTAATGCTTAGTCCACTCCCCATTTGGGCCTCTTAAGGATTTGGGCTATGATTTCTGAGCACCCAGGGAACACAGTTTGCTGATTACTAATCAACCTAGTTCTGCGAGGAACAAAATCGGAGAGAGTAATCAAGCTTGCAATATAACTCAGGCCTAAAGTTTGAATTGAAATCAAAAAGCTCATCTTATTGGCCACACAAACACAGCTTCTTTACAAATGTCCCCATCTCTTCTTTCAAAGGGCAGTGGTGCAATGAGCCCTTGTGAGCCGGCTCTAGTATAGCACTAGCTATTTTTTTTAAGATGCTTGCTGACTGTAAGAGAATGGATGAAGGTGTGAAGGAATGAGCACGTGAGTTACAGCCACTACCATCTGGTTGAGGAAGCTGCAAGGCTGAAGGCAAAGCTCATGACAGGGACCATGCACCAGGCAGGGTGAAGCCTGGGGAGGCAGCTCTGCTTATGGTGAGAGGGGTTGGCCCCAGGGTACTCTGGGAACCTGACCCTCCTGGATCACAATAGAGGGGTGTGAGAAGCCTCATGGAGGAAAAGCTGTGGTGATGGGGTCCAGCTGGGACGTGCTCAGAGCCATGACCTAGGAGGCGGAGGCTACGAAAGGGGACCTTGCTTCATGACCACAGCCCATGGTGTCATACAGCTTGCCCAAGGTGAAGGGGTTGGCTTTCAGGAGAGGGGAGGCCCAAGCACCAGGTCAAGTGAT
Organism: Rattus rattus; assembly: GCF_011064425.1. Taxonomy (NCBI): domain Eukaryota; kingdom Metazoa; phylum Chordata; class Mammalia; order Rodentia; family Muridae; genus Rattus; species Rattus rattus. The sequence continues at coordinate 127,115,061 of NC_046160.1, read as the reverse complement.
GGACGCCCAATGCATGGATGGATGGTTGGATGGATGGATGGATGGATGGATGGATGGATGGATGGATGGATGGATGGATGGGTTGACAGATGACTAGATGGATAGCTAGGTGGATGAGTGGATGAATCAAAGTCATGTTGAAGTCACCACTGGTTTTCCAAGCTTCAATGTCCAGATAAGCATGGGGTGAGAGGGCTGAACACAGGCAGACACGCTAAGTGCTATAGTAGAGTGGTGGGAAGGTGTTCTGGAAGGCAGGGTGAGCTCTCCTGGAGTACACTCCCTACCCAGATGGCAGTAACTGCCCTGTGAGGAGGTTGTGAGGGGAAGAGCAGAAACCAGAGAATGGCCTTGCTCCTAGGACTAAACCTGAGGGGGGTCCCATCAGTCCTGAACTAAATTTCCTATTCATTCCTCAAAAAGTCCACAACTGCCACTGAGGTGCAAGGGCAGGGCAGAGCTAGGGGATGTGTCAAGACAGATGAGAGAACGCTAAGAGGCCAGTTCCTGTAAGAACTGGCTCTAGAGTCTATACTCCCAGGAGTTAGATATATAATCCATCACTCAGGAAGACAAGATGGAGAATGGCCACGCCACAATAGGTACAGGGGACAGGTCAGAATTTGTAAGCTATAAAGGAGGGAACCCAGACACAGGCCTAAAATGTTCTCTACCTGCTGGTGCAAAGATATCATCATCCCTATTTCCCAGGGTAAGTAAATTCTAATGTCAAACTACCTGGAAGTCAGCTGGGCCTCCCACACCACTCTGCAAATGTCTAACCCTCAACCAAGATCCTTAAAAAGCCATGATCCACTGGACTTGGACAAACAGTTCACAGAAGATAAGATATAATTTGTTAACAAACATGGGTAGAAAATATTCAGCCTTCATTAGTAATTTGAACAAGTTTTACACACGAGAGCATTTCTTAACAGGAGTTGGGCGGGGGGAAGCCAGCAGATATCTTAAATACTAATACATCACCTTAAATGCTAATACATCACTAGACAAGATAAAAATACTGTAAGCTTTCTTAACTCAATCAACAGCCATTCAAACAATCCCCTTACCCTTTCATCCAAGAAGCTCACATCCACAGAGAATCCATCCATCCACTCACCCAGCCATTCGTTCACTAATCCACTCATCTATCCTCTCATCTGCCTACCAATCTTGCATTCGCTGTCATTCACACCTATCCACCCTTCCACACATACCCAATCAACATTCATATACACCCTACAAGAAAGACACAAGCCAGTTCCACAAGCTCCTCACCCTGAGTGGGCTCACAGTCTAGCAGAAAGAAGCAACGTGAAAAGAGAGGGCCATGGCAAGAGCTAGATGTAGGGGATGCTGGGAAAGCTGGTTGTGCAAAGCCATTAGTGTGATGTCATCGGTAATGTTAAAAAAAAAAAAAAAAAAAAAAGGAGATGATCATGCACCAGCAACAGTCAGATGGGTAGATCATGATGTCATAGCCATTCGGTGGAACCCAAGCAGGTGAGAGAGACCATGGAGCAAAGAAAACATGGACAACAGGATGCTCATTGCGACAGACAGAAAACAACAGAAAAGTAAACGACACTGATGGGGCTTTAAAAATAAAAAGTGATGCTCGTTACATGGGAATAAAAAAAAAAAAACTGCACTCATAAGACAAGAACTTGGAAGGCAGAGAGAAAGATGTGGCCCATGAAGGCGTTGAGGGTGTGGTTTCCCCCTGCTCTGAGTTACAGATCTTTACATTGACAACTTCATCTCAGGAAACACCAGGGCCTTTGGCCCACCTGCCCCTCGGATGGGTTGAAAGTTGCAGGGGGAGCCAGGGAGAGCTGTAGGTCCCAGTATTATCAAAGAAAGGACGTTGTGTTTTGCATATGCGTGTCAATCAAAAGATAAAATTTGCCTTCTTTTTATAATGTTGAAAGAAACGAACAAATATGGCTAACAAATATGGCTAAGAGCCCTGAGCAGGCGGAGGTGCTGGGACCCCAACTTGGGAACACATGCAGACCACCCTCCCCACACATATCCTGGGGAATTCTACAGTGACTCTCAGAACCCCAGAACTAGAAACAATAGCAAGTATTATTCCAGATCTGATTAAGAGTCGCAGACTCAGAACCAAACAGCTGGATCTACCCTTCCTGATTCCCAAGGTGACACAGCAAAGTCACCTACCCAAGCCCTCCTGCCCTCCAAGGCAGCAGCAGGTCCCACGGACCCAAAGTAACCCCTGACACCCCCTTCAATCTCTTGGCATGAACATTAAGACAAGGCCTACCTAGAGTACACCCCCGTGCTGCCCTATGTCATACTATCTTCCCACTGGTAGCCTCCATGTAGCCCCAGCATTCTCCTCCTCACCCGATCCCACATCTGCCCTCTTCTCACCTTGCCTGACTCCCTACACTGCACATGATCCCCATGCAAAGACCCTTCTGGCCTTTTCCTTCTGAGCATCTCCACCCGCCCCCTCCTCTCACACGGTCACTCAGACTGGTGTGGACAATCTTCCGGAGCCAGGTCAGCAGATGTCCCAAGGATGATAGGCGCCGAGGCAGAGCCTGGAACCCCAGATTCTGAAACAGGAGGCCATCAGACCCCTGCGGCCCCAGCTCCACGTCAGGCCCACGTGGCGTTGCTCACGTGGCCCAGACACGTGGTGCTGGGGGCACAGAAGGTGGCTTCTGACAAGGTTAGTCTGTGTCTTCCACGATCGGAGGCTGGGCCATCTATCCAGGGCCTACACTAAAGAGCTAGGAACTAGAAGCTAGAAGCGGAGGTAGGGAGGGCCCATCTTCCTTCTTCAGCCATCTCAAAAACGCTTCTTCCAGGGGCCCCTCCTCCTTGCTGGTATCTCAGACCCTCAGCAACTCGGGTAGCAGCGGCCCCACCCATTCCCAACCTTCCATGCCTTCTCTCTATGGAGCCTGCGCACTGAGCTCTCACCAAAGCTCCTTTACTATAAACCCATCTGTCCACCCTGCTTTCAAGTCTGCACATGCTCCCTGGATCCAGCCAAACTACTGTCCTCCTGCTTGGGCACCTAACAAGAATCTGGTTTGGTTTGGTTTGGTTTGGTTTGGTTTGGTTTGGTTTGGTTTGGTTTGGTTTGGTTTGGTTTGGTTTGGTTTGGTTTGGTTTGGTTTCTAGTGCCCCAATAGGAATTGAGAAGTCAAAGAAGGCTGTGACTTTTTTCTTTTTTTTTTTTAATGGCCAGACACAAGCATACAACACACAACCCTACAAGTCCACAACAGAGAAAGAAAACAGGACAGAAGCAGGACAACTCTCCGGGTCTCCCCCAGCAGCCCATGAGGGCCAATAAAAAGACAGTTTCAATCCACAGTACAAACGCGCATTTTACTAGTTACAGAACACAAGGTTTAAACATTCTGGAAGAGGGGCCTTGAAACGGGTTCCAGAGGTGGCATATATGTCTAGGAGCTGGGACCCAGGATCATGTATGAAAACCTATGTAGAGATAACCCTTGCTAGGACTCTGAACTGAGATAGGCTTGATCTCAGAGAGCTTCATGAACAAAAATACTTGCTTCACCCAGGGGCTCTTCACATTAGCTTTGTCTGCACCAGACCCTGGGTGTAAGTCACACCTCAAGATGGTAAGACGCAGGCAAGGCCTCCTATCCCCTCACTGCCTCCTGCCCTTTGGCTGGCTAAGCCCCCTCACATCAGGATCAGAAGGGATCCTTTCCCAGGGAGGAGTCAAGGTACCCACTGGGCAGAGCGCCCCTTATTCATAGAACCATCTACAGGCCCCAGGCCTGAGCCCTTCCCTCCTATCCTATGGATAGAGCACTATGCAGGGATGTGTTTATGGAGTGAAGATGTGACAGACAGTGAAATGCCCCCCCGACCCCCAGCAAGCAGGAAATGTCAGTGATGATCCAAGGTTAGGGACATCTCAGCTAGCCGCTCCCAGTCATTTAGGCTGTGTGGAAGCAGCCTGTGGGAGGTCAATAGCTGTTACTGATCCCAGTGGGCGTTTAGCACATGCAAGCCCCTCCCTCTCTCCCTGCTCCCCCCCCCTCTTTTCCTGCTACATTGTAACCATCTTCTCTTCCTTCACAAAAGCATTAAGATTTGATTCCTTTGGGGGGCAACAACAGCACAGTTTTAAGTAAGACATAACCTCTTGGAGCCCCCACTTTATAAATCCCTCTTCCTTTTCCCCATGTAGCTTTTAATTCCTTTCCTATCCATCTGCCCACCCACCCAGACCTCCGCTTTCTTCTCCAGCCCTGACAACCTCAGTGAGCAGAATAGAAGGAGGAGTCCTGAGCCCAGCCGGGTCTCTGCCCCATCTCTCAGATCTCGTTTCCCTTCCTCGTCTTTCCTCTGCCTTAGTTTGGATGGGCTTTTTTTTTTTTAAATCTATTAATTTCCTGTGAACATAATTGTATTACACATGCGAACCAAACATCGCCTCCCTCGTGTATCTGGGCTTGCAATCTTCTCCCTCTGTCTGGTCACCTTTTACATTTAAGTATTTACTGTTATTTATGGCCCTCCGCTGCATGTATTTTATTACAGCAATGGAAGGTGCAGCCTTGTTTGGGGGCCGTGGTGTTCCTCGATTTTTCACGCATTCTTTGAAAGGTATAATGTATTTATCTATTTAAGGACTATGCATGGGAACTCATTATTGTTTCTGTCCAGACAGCCTCTCTTAATTACCCATTTATCATGTTGCTCGTTTTATTATCTTCTCTCCTTTTTTTGCATCTCTCTCTCTTTTTTTTTTAATTCTCTCCATTCTCCCTCCCCGTAAGAACCTGGGTCTGGATTACCTCATCGATCTTTAGGATTAATGAGAGCCTCCTTATTAATCCTGGTGGATGTTCCTCTTCCGAGGCACCCACAGATCGCTTCCTCTCCTTGCTACTTTCTCATTTCCTCCCCCTCTCTTTCATTTTCTCTCACGCCTTTCCCTTCTCCTCTTCTCCCTGCATCTTCTCACTATGGGACCTCAGGTGCCCCGGATAAGATGAGCAGAAGTCCCATGGGCCACTCCTTCCAGGCTGCTATGACCACTTCCATGTCTAATTCGTTCCTGTGCGCTCATTCACCCTTTCTATCACTCTTTTATTTCAATATTTATTCTTTTATTTATGGACCTCAGGTGCACAGATTTAGATTAAGCATGATCCGAGGGTCCCAAGCCTTCTCCAAATGGATCTGCCTGAAGCTCTTTTGTTATTTAATCCCCTGTGCTGGTGCTTGGGTTCAGGAGACATTTAGCTATCTCAGGAGCCCGGTTTTGAATTAAGCATAATTCTCACTGCGCTCTCTCTCTCTCCCTCTCTCTCTCTCTCTCTCTCCCTCTCTCTCTCCCTCCCTCCCCTCCCATTTCCTCTCTCCCTCTCTCTCTCCCCCCCCCCCCCCCCCTTCTCTCTCTCTCTCTCTCTCTCTCTCTCTCTCTCTCTCTCTCTCTCTCTCTCCCCCCTCTCTCTCTGTGTCTCTCTCTGTGTCTCTCATCCCTATATGCCCTTCTCAGGCATAAGTCTCCATGTATATTCATTATACCCTCAACCTTCTCGAGCGTCTGTCTGTCCTGCCCCTCTTCTGTATGGCTTGCATGTTTCCTTTATCTCTTTTGTACATCTTTTATCCCTTACACGGCTTAAGCATCATGGTGATTTACTCAAGTCCCCGCTTCTAGGGCCACTCCTGAACTTGTTTCTTTTCTATGTTTGCCCTTTCCTTGCCTGACCCACCCAACAGATACGTCTTCACCGCATTTAAACACTTATCTATGAGCTGCTGTTTCCCCTCGTGTTCATCTAAATCTTTCCTACGTCTTCCTTCGACTCTATCTTCCAACTGATCTAGCTCTCTTTGTCCCCAAATCATCAACAACAACATTTTACAGCCTCCGGGCTATAATTTGGTTTCCTGCGTTTGTCTTGCAAGGCAGAGGAGATAGAACCAGAGCTTGGCACATGCTAGGCTTCACACACACCCCCAGCTCCGGCCCATCCCTGGGCCTCAATTTTGAATTAATATGGATGAGTTGTGTTAAACAAGCCCCTCTCCTAGACTTAATTGTCTCACTTATTATCTTCTGCGCCCCTTTTCATCTCTCCCCCACCTTATTGTCACTTTCTATCACTCCCTCGCCCGCCCTTTCATTCCCGGGAGATCAGGTGACCCTGGGGCTCCTCAGCACCCTCCCCCCAGAGTGAATGCAAATCTTTTTTTCTCATCCATTCATTCTACTCTCTCATTCTACTCTCGGGGGCTTCCATTCAGTCTTTCTTTCCATTTCAATACTGGTCTCCCGCACTTCCAGAGGGCAGGTGCATCTAATTGGAGACATCATAATCTGCTATTAATGGGCCTCCCCTCCACTGCCCCATTGAAGCCCTCCCTGACATCTTGAAGCCTGAAAGGTCTCTTGGTCGGGTGGGTCGTCGTCCATCTCAGAAGCACAGATGGGAATTAACCCATCTGCTGACACAGCCTCTCGTCCTGTCCCTAGCTACATTCATCTACCTATCTATGGGCCTATTATTACCTTTCTTCTCCTCCTTTGTGTCCCTGGCTGTCTTTCTCAGCTGCATCCCTCCACAGGACCGCACTTCCTATTCCTTTCTCTCCTCTGCGACTTTCACAACTACCAACCTTTCTGCAGCTTGCCTTCCTTTTAGTGTTTAAGCCTCTGCTGGTAGAATTAAGTGGTCAGATTGTGAAACCTAGCTAAAGCCTCCCCTGAAGCTCCTCATCTGTCTGCTCTTCTTTGTCTCTGTCTCTCTGTATCTCTCTCTGCCTCTGTCTCTCTGTCTCTCTGTCTCTTTCTCTCTCTGTCTCTCTCTGTGTCTCTCTGTCTCTGTCTCTCTGTCTCTTTCTCTCTCTGTCTCTGTCTCTCTCTGTGTGTCTCTCTGTCTGTCTCTGTCTCTCTCTCTCTGTGTCTCTCTCTGTCTCTCTCTGTGTCTATCTGTCTCTGTCTCTCTCTATGTCTCTCTATCTCTGTCTCTTTCTGTCTCTCGGTGTCTGTCTGTCTCTATGTCTCTCTCTGTCTCTCTATCTCTCTCTGTCTCTCTCTGTGTATGTGTCTCTGTCTCTCTTTGTCTCTCTCTGTGTATGTGTCTCTGTGTCTGTGCCTCTGTCTCTCTCTGTGAGTCTCTCTGTGTCTCTGTCTCTCTCTATGTCTCTCTCTGTCTGTGTGTGTCTCTGTCTCTCTCCCTCTGTCTGTCTGTCTGTCTCTGTCTCTCTCTCTCTCTCCCTCTCCCTCTCCCTCTCCCTCTCCCTCTCTGTCTTTTTATTGTTTCTCATGCATTCTCACTTTCTTACTTGCTGTCTCTCATCCCCTTGGAGCTGGGGTGCCCCGAAAGAATTAGCTATCCACGGGTACCCCAATGCTAACCCAGCTGGGTTCTCCTTGCATGCTCACATATCCCCTTACGTGCTTAGATTTTAGGCATCTTGTTTGTTTTCTCTCTTTCCTGCTTCCTTCTCTCTCTTTGATCCCACCGTCATCTATCTGCTTACATTAAGGGGCCTTGAAAACCTCAGAGCTGGTTTGGACAACTCTTCTTCCCCTTCCTTCTGTCCTTTAGGATTCCTTCTTCAATTAAAAAAAAAAAAAAACCCCTCAGGTTCATGATGACCCAATAGCTATCAGCTAGTCATTTTATTGATTTACATATCGACTGCCTGGGCACCAATGAGACCAGACGATGACTGCGTGCTCCCCCCTCAGTTGCTTCCTTTCCTTCTGTACCTGTTTGTTCCCTACCCCTTCACGCTGCTTTCCCTTGCCCAGCCAAACATGCATTATGTGATGTAACACACACCAGTGAAACAGCCTCCCGACAAGAAAACCAGAGCGCCCGTGCCCTCTTGGCCCTTCTTACTTCCTCCCACCATGTTAAGCTCTAAAGTGTACAAACCTATAGCCCAGAAACACACACAAATGGCAGATGTGGTGCAAACACAGCATATGTTCTTTTACTACCAGATTCTCCCAGGGTTTACCCTAGACATACAAGGAGCAAATCTGAGACTAGACCCCTCCTTCCCCAGACCCCCTTGGCTGGGCAGACACTTCCCTTTCTGCCGCTCTGGGCCCCAGTGAATGGCCATCCCCATGAGAAACCTGTTTCAAGACCCCAGAATACATAGAGATACAAACACAGTACAGCCTTCCTGGTGGGAAACGACGGAACAGAGTTCATTTGTAAATAGGTGGCTTTGTCTACAGCAATATAAAAATATTTTGGCCTTTCAAGACAGATACAAAAGAAAGTCCCCATTACCGTCCCCAAGTGTCTCAGTCCTAAACAATAAGGAACTTGAAGAGGTTTCGATGGAAACTTTGAAGACAGAAAACCTGCCCATTATGCTTTCCAGACATTTCCAGGGGGTGGGCTCAGGTCATGGAGGCTTGAAGCCTATTTGAGGAGCTGGTCTCTCGGACTGCATTTTGTCCTCAGCCCTTTGAAGGCCTCAGCTCAGAAGGGCGCTTCCAATCCTAGTCAGTACAAGAGCCAGAGGGAGAGTCCGCAATGAAAGGCCCATTCATTTGGAAGAGTGAAAAAGGAGAAATTCTTTTGGGGTCCCACACTTGAAGCTGCCTATAGAATTCTTTTGAGACAGACAACACTAGGCGGATGGAGGCTCCCATCTTACAACACAAGCACCAGGTCAGCCCTCGACTTGGCTCGCTGGGCAAACCGCCCCCACCCACCCCCATCTGCACAGGCTGCAGCACGGCTGAGAGGGTACTTTTGGTGGAGCCCCCACCCAATCAGCCATCAAGTAAGCTCACTGTACTCTAGCCACTTACGATTTACAGTTGGAGGGTCCTATGGGCAGGCTCTGTGTCCGTGTGTCCAGGCTCCCACGCAGGATTCCAGGTGATGACGACGTTGGCTAAAAATCAGAAAGCTTGCAGTCACAGGGTAGAATCCTACCCAGGAAAGAAGGTACAAGGAGGGGGCTGGCAAAGAATGTCGAGAGGATGGCTTACAGCAGGGGCTCTCTCGAGTTCAACAAATATGAAATCCACGGAGACTAGTATCCCTCTGTTCAACCAACTCATTCCATGCTCACCCCTACCAGCTACCTACGAGGGGATAGCGCATATACCAAGAGCCTTGGTACTATCCTGCATGGTGGACTAGGGGCTGCTATTTAAAAAGCAAAGACTCAGGGATGCTGTAACTATAAAATGCAAACGTATACCTACTGAGCCACCCATCCCCTGGTAGACAGAGCTTTGCAAACACCCTGAAGGTAGGGCACAGGTTGTGCCCAGGGACAAGTCAGTGAGCCAGCAAGACTCAGCATGGGCCAAGCTTGGCAGAGGCCAGGATTCCAATATGTGGGCTATGCTAAGAACCTTTCAGTGGTCCCTGTCTTGAACAACCATTGCACATAGGCACACAGACAGAGAGAATGACAGGTGACCCCCCCCCAATGGTACCCAGGCAGATACCTCTGAGCAAACCATGTCACAAGAGTATAAGGGACCCAACAGAATGCCAGCACACCAAGTCTTTACAAGTCCAGGATTTGCCTCAAACATGAGGTTAAATATCACGGGACAACTACCAAGGCCCACAAAGAAGTACAACATAGAACCCAGCCTCCTGGTAGGGATGCCGTTCTACTACCCAGGCGTCAGGGTTATCCAATGGCAGGACAATAAAAGCACTATGTAGGCACAGCATGCTAACGAAGAGGCCAGGGTGACTCAGTTTTCATTTTAATTGTATTTTCGAAATTGGTCCTGATGTAGCCCGGACTGGCCCTCCTGCCTTTACCGCCCAAGTGCTAAGGTTACAAGCGCGCACCACTGCACATGGTTTTATTTGGTGCTGGGGACTGAACTCTAAGGCTTCTTCTCTGCTGGCTGGCAAACATTCCACTAATGGAGCTACACCCCAACCCCCATATTCGCTTGCCTTGAGTTTTCTACAAACTCAAAGTGCTGGAGAAACCAGCAACAACAACAAAACAAAAAAACAAAACGAAACGAAAACCAAACGACGATCGAAAACATGTTTTAAATGAGTTGACTTTTAAAATGTCTTACTAGCGTCTGGGAAAGGTCAACGTATGTGGCAAAGGGGGAGTCAAAAGGCCGTGTCTGTAAAGTGGGGGGGCTCTGGGATGTCACAGACTGAGATGCATAGAACGGAGGGACCTGACACCTAGTGCAGACTGCCAGATATATATCTGCCCTGCTGGCTCTCCAAGGACTCTCTACACTATCTGTACTTCAACTTCCACAGACAAGTTTCTCTACCTATACCCCCTCATTCCCAGATGGCTCTCTAACTGAGGGACCCCAAACCTTGCCAGGGCACAGTGAGGACACAATTCTTATCTCCAAGCCTCCCACAAATACCTTGTCTGGCCTGCGCTCCCCAATCCCAACTCTCCTATAACTGCCCCAATCTGTGTCTTAAAAATAAGGGTGCACAGGACAACTGGAAGATTTGGGCAAGCCAAACGCTATTGGTCATCTAAGGTCAGGCTACCTAACTGCATACTGAATACCCATCTCCCCATGACCCCTGATGGGTGGGGTGGCCATTCATCATAAGCACGGTCCCCAGGTGACCACGAGACTGCAGACCAAGAACACACAGCAAGACCAAAGACGCTGCTGTTTCCTTGCAGGAACCTGAGCTGGGGCCTTGTCTCTACCACTTGTGTTTTCCTCTATTTTGTTTTTAATGGCATGGAGGTAATCAGAAGCAGCCCAGGGCATCTGGGTTTTTTCCTGCCTCTCCTCCAGGCCCCTGTGGACCCTCGGCGCGCCTGACTGTCCTTAATGAACTCGGCATGCAGTCCCCAGGCTGCTACGTTTGCACGAAACCCTGGCAAAGTCGTGCCTCGGTTTGAAAGCTGCGTGTACTAGCTCCAGGTCTGCGTGATATATTAATAACAAGAGAGTGCGGGGCTGGAATCTTAACAAATGTCAGAAAAGCTGCAGAGATGACTCACTGGAGCCAAAGGAAAAAACAAGATTTTATAGAGTCCGCAGGAACCACTGTCACAGATGGCTGATGGAAGACCTTGTAAATGAATGTGCCCTGAGCTCATGCTACACATATAAAATGAGGGCGGGAGCCGTAAGCGCAGCCCCCACGGCTCAACAGGATTAGAACATCCTAACTCTGCATCTTGAGATAATTTTTTTTTTTAAAGTTTCTCTCTTCCGGAGGCACACAGGACCTAATTGATCTTGTTTGGGGCACAAATATCTCACCGCCGTTTCAAACAGAGGAAAAACGTCAAAGGACTATTTTTACTAAGATGTTGATCTCAAGAAATAGTCTGCAGTTACACGAAATGATCAGCCCTTCCCGCTCCCTACCTGTTGAGAAAATACTACGCTCTTGCAAGTTCCCCTGACAAATGTAAGCTCTTTGTAGAGCTAATTTCCTGTACCTTTGTTGAGACCCAGGCCCTGGACATTAGGGGCCCATTTATGAAAATGGGAGTGGTAATTGGGACATCTTTTGAAACCATGTTCCCCTTCTCCACATCGGGCCCCCATCAGCCCTCTAATTTGCGTTGGTCGGGTTACAGAGGATGTTTATATATGCCTCTTCCTGGAATTTCACCTCTTTGCTTCAGGAGTAGGCAATTAGAGCGAATTAGGACCTATTTGGTCCATGTTTACCCTTAATGGATAGAAAGGCTGAAGCAGCCTTGGGAACACAGTCTGTCAGTCTAATTGAAGCTGGCAATTTTTTGATTCCTCGTTTCGGCTCGTAGGTATTGTAGCAACCAAGGTCACAAAACAAAAGCCGCAGTCCACCACGGTAATGACGGGCACAGACTGACAGAAAAGGTCTGTGAGCTCCTGATTACTGTGCTGAGGCCCCGAGTCAGACAAAGATGAGTACAGGGGAGGGTGGGGGAGGGTGGTTACCGCTCACTTTTTTTACGAGTTGCTACCTTGGGTGGCTTCAGCTAGAAGTTCTTCCCTGAGTGAGCCAGGATGCTAAACAGGGTGATGCCAAGTGCCTCTTGACCAAAGGGTGCACCATGACCCCTTGGGAACAGCACCTCTGGGCACATCCTCCTGTCAGGGAAGTCATGGGTCTACTCTCATTACACAAGGGATGCTCTCTGGCCCAAAAAAGGGTTTCCCAGCCTGGCCTGTAGAATGTTTGAATAAATTCCCTGTAATAAGTAAGGCCTTCACCACAGCACGTGGGGCAGCAACGGCCTCCAAGAAAAGACCTGTGATTTCTAAAAGCTGTCAGTGAGGAACTAGCTGAGCTCTGAGACACCCCTGACCATGCTTGTCACTCAGGAACCTGTAATCAGCAGCCCTCACCCAGGGGCCCTCTGGAATCTCCAGCCCCCTCACCTCTAAAGCAGGGAAGAATTAGAAACAAGGCTGCCAAGGAGTCTGCTATGCCAAAGACGCAAACTCCAAAGGCCTCGGGTGACTACAGACCTGCACTCCTCATCATAGAGATGGAGAAATGATGACCCTGAGGGCTGAAGGCAAGGCTGAGATCACACCCACAGGCAGGGCTGACAAGGGGCTGGGTTCAGATCCTGGAAGGCAGCTCCAGACAGCTGCCTCTCCAGGACCCAAGGACCCATTCTGAGCTCTGTCCACTGAGCACCTGACAGTTTCTAAGGAGGAATAGGGTGGTCTACCAGAAATCTAGAGGAGGTTAAATGGGGACTGTATCTCATTACAGAATGGGTACAGTTAGGTTCTGATCTCATTTTACAGACAGAGAAACTGAGGCTCGGAAATGGTGAGTCACAAAGACTCCAACCATGACTGCGAACCAGGACTCCTTCTCCTAGAAGGGACTTTTGCCTTGGGCCAGTCTAGGAAAGTAGTGGGACAACCCCTGGGCAGGGGTGTGGCCACTCCGACCTCTTCTGCTCTATGTCCCTAACCATACATATCTGCCACACCAACTACATTTCAGACCCCTACCCCCTCCCTCTCCAGTTTCCTAACCTTGGAGAAACTGGCTGCCTATCCACTTACAGGACGTGCTGGAAAAGGAAAAAGAAAAAAAAAAAAAAAAAAGCCACACAGCTGTGGTCCCTGGTGGCCAGAAAAGACATGTGCTTACTCTTTGGCCCTTCCACCATCCTCTTTCCCCAACTTTCCATTCTGGACTATCTCTTGGCCCCATTCTGTCTTTAAAGCATCTTTTGGGCTTTGGGCCCAACGTGATCACATCCTTGCCTATAGTTAATCCTATCGCTCTATCCCAAGAGCCTTACGCAAGTCTAGCCCGAGGAAGGACAAGCTCAAGGGTCCCCAGGGTCAGACAGTGGATGGGTGACTACGTGGGGTGACTACAGCAGGGGTCTGCTCCTAGGTGGAACACACACACACACACACACACACACACACACACACACACACACAGAGAGAGAGAGAGAGAGAGAGAGAGAGAGAGAGAGAGAGAGAGAGGGCCAGGGCCCCACACAGCACCCTGGGAACACACACACCATGTCGAGTAGGTAATTGTGGTTTATTTCCTTTCATATGAAGAAAGGACACCTTCCATTGACAGGAGCCATTCACAGGACCTGGGAAACTCATCGAGGCTAGCTCTCCCAATTATCCCCAGGTGGCTGTACTCCATGGGGCTCCCCCACATTCCTTTCTGCCTGAGCCTTTGTTTCCAGCTGCAGCGGGGCCTCGGAGCTCCCAGGCTAAGAGTCTCCTCCTTAAGCCCCAGCCAAAGACCCTATTCACTGAGAGAAGAGAAGGCCAACTCAAGGTGGTGGGGAGCCAGGCTCTGGGGCCCCTCTCCCAGGCTAGGGGAGGGAAGACCTCACCATCTGCAATTTTCTCTTAAGCCCAAAGAAACTAGAGAGCAATTAAGAAAGTCAAGACTGTACCCTCCACCCTTGCTCTCGCCTTAATTAATTCCTCTCCCACATCCTGCTTGAGTTGGAGGGTGGGGGCTACTGGCCTCTGTCACCTGACACCTGCCCTACACACACACACACACACACACACACACACACACACACTGGACTTGGGGATGAAGAGAGATGAGAAAACAAACATGGACAAAGCCTCTGAGAAGCCCGACAAAAGCTACCAGATTCCCAAAGGAAGAAGAGGCGGGACCCCATACATTGGCCTCAGGGCCCGACAATCCCAGAACACACCAGACATTTGCATCAAAGATGGAGGCCTAGGACCCCTCTCCTAACATTGTTCTGCTCTGTAGCCCTGTTGCTGCCCAGAAGGAAATACCATCAGAGGCTCCTAATACCCCCCCCAAGTATCCCTAACTCCCACAGGACTAATTGTTCTTTGCCACAAAGGCAACCTCACCCTGAAACACCCCTTTCCTCAGAAACCTAGAGAGCCTGAGGTGTCCATGAGCAGCCAGGGTTTACTCAGAGCCATCCACCACCCACACCAGCATCTCTCTCTCTCTCTCTCTCTCTCTCTCTCTCTCTCTCTCTCTCTCTCTCTCTCTCTCTCTCTCTCTCTCTCTCTCTCTTACAGAGACCCCTGTGCTTAAGTAGACCCCACTCAGAAAGACCCAGTTCTCCTAGAATTTTCCATCTTCTCTAATTAGGGATGGGATCTGAAACCTTACTTTCCTCCTTCTTTTGTCTGAGAAGGATGGGGCTCAAATAGGCAGAAGAGGGGGTAGCTCTCTGGACTCATTCACAGCCTGTTAAATTCCAGTCTCTAGAGAAGAAAGGGGTCCCAAGGTAGCCACCCCTACCCACTTCCTCCAGCATGGCTTCTTCACTGTCCTTTACTGTCCACGGCTCTGTAACCTTTGAGGGCCTTAATTTACCTCCCTCCACAACCCCTTGGTGTGATACCCCTTTCTCTTCATTAAGCAGCTCATCAAAATATGGGTAGAATTTTTTTTTTCATTCTAAGAAGTCAGATTGTTCATAAAAAAAAAAATTAAAAATTTAAAAAAAAAGATGTAAGTTACTTCATGTAAATGAAAGAATAAGAAACATATGCATCCTGCTGCCCTGAAGTCTTGCCAGGTTTTGACATCATTTAGAGAAATGTACTTTCGAATACAATTGGGGTTTGAATCACACAGATCAGGGGCCCTGAAAACTGCAGCCAGCAGCTTGCAGGCGGGAATGTGTAAGCAAAACCAGCCCCCTCCACCAGTAACCTCTGCTTAGGTCAGGCATCCCCTTCCCACCCACCCCTGGGGCAGATGGACAGGCACTCCCTCAGGAAACCGCTATCTCTTCCCACAATCTACCCTCCTCGTGAATCACTGAGTTAAAAAGGACTGGGGGTAGGGGGAGCTAAGTGCCTCCTATCACCATGGCAGAGGACCAAAGACCACCTCCCATCTTCCCACCAGGTGACAAGGTCCCTGTGCCTGCTCTTTTAGCAATTCAGGGCTCATTTCCACCCTTTATGACTCAGGGATTGCCCAAAGCATCAAAAAGAATTTTCCAGAATCTTTTGATTCTCACAAGTGCCAGCATCTCTCGTTCCTAAGACTCTAATCCCAGAGGCTAGTGGACTGTATATTCATTCAGTATATTCTTCCTTGTTTTTAAACCTAATGTCACCCAAAATCTACCAGAGATACCTGCCTGAGATTTTAGCTTCCACGGTCCCTGAAACATCAGTCAATCAAAGTGTGCCTTCCTGTGAAGCCTGTTCCTGGATCCTGGGAGGGTAGGTGGGGCTGGCTGCAGAGTGTGGGAGTATTCTGGGATATGTGGGCTCATGGTTGGGTCTGTTTGGCCTCGTCTTAACCTAGCCTAACCTCTTGGCTCAGTCTACCCCCCAAGTTCCGGGCTGTCCCTAATGAGCAAGCTCAGAGCTGCAAGCCCTTGGCTCAGCTCAGACTACCTACCCAGTGGCTTTGTCTAAGCTCCGGATTTGATGCCCCCGGGAGCTGGTATCCTGCCCTAAGCAAGCTTCCCCTCCCAGCCCTGCTCCCTGGCCACGTCACCGTGTTTGCAGGTTGCTCAGTAAATGCCAGCTACGGAGTAAATGTCACAAGGCAGAGCCTTCCTGATGCCCTAGGCACACACTCCCTCCTCGCTCCAGCACGCCGGGCTCTCTAGAGAGGAAAAGCAGGCAGGCAAAGGCCAGGCCTGGGTGCTTGGCCCCCTCTCGGAGTTAGGTTTTGTGTAATAATAACAGGATCCCATCCCATTTCCACTTCGGAGGGGGAAAGGCGGAGCCGTAGAGGAGCTAGGTATGAATCTCATTTAATGAGAGAATACCGTGGAAGCTGCCTCCAAATCAGAGATACCACGGGAAAGACAAGCGCCCCACCCCCAGTCCCCAGCCAGGCTGACATGTTAGGAGGACTCTTGAGACAGCACATGGAGTTCAAGGTGTCCAAAAAGGTGGCAACGGGGCCAAGGTCAGACCTGGACACAGTCAAAGTGCCCCAATGTCTCACACCACCCCAAGTGGGGCAAAGCAGGAGGAACCCTCCTCTCGAAGCCACTTGGATGGCTGCTCTGTTCACCTGATCCTTCGACCCTGTGAAAAAAACCTGGTCCTACCCCGCCCCCATTACCCACACGCACAAGACTTCAATGGCTCTATGAATATACATCCTGATTAAACGAACTAACCACTCTTTGTGGTTCAAAACCGTGAGAACACATGATGAAGTCGTCTGTGTCTTCTCCACCATTACTGTGTCACAGCAGTGTCAGACGTGAGGGAAAGAAAGTCACCCTCGCTCCAAACCACCATTTCACGTGAGAACATTGTCAAAGTGCCATGTGTGCAAGGCTGAAATTCTCATGGGAACAGAATTGCCATGGCCATGGGAGAAATGTCTCCCTGCCAAGGGTGGATAGACATCTGTGTCCACATCTCTGAATAGGAAAAGGCCAAGGGCCTGTGGATTCACATCGTGAACATAGTCAGTCAGGCTGACTGTGTGCCTACTGTGTTTCTTTTCCTGGACATTTCCAGGAGTGTAGACTATGTGTGACCTATCCCCACTTACCGTCTCTGGTCCCTGCTAGACAGGGACCAGGATGGACTCCCACACGTGCTGTCTCGTGGTAACCGTCTCAGCTCCGGGCAGCGTCCAGGCATCCAGGTTCCGAGGTTAAGGCGAGAAGCTTCATCAGCTGCACCCCCATGTATTCCTTCTTGAGTGAAGATGTAGTGTCAGTGAATTCTAACAAAGTTGTGTTTGTCGACGCAAGAGACTCACCCTATTCCAGGAGGGTTGCAACGTAAGGATGTGGAGTCCTCGCGCTGGGCGTCCTGGGGTCCTCGCGCTGGGCGTCCTGGAGTCCTCGCGCTGGGCATCCTGGGGTCCTCGCGCTGGGCATCCTGGGGTCCTCGCGCTGGGCGTCCTGGGGTCCTCGCGCTGGGCATCCTGGGGTCCTCGCGCTGGGCATCCTGGGGTCCTCAGTCCTCTCTTCTTCAGCCGGCACGGCCGGTGGGCAATGCCAGCTTTGAGGAAAGGCAAAAAATTAGAATTCCTACAAAGCAAACATCCTGAAAGAAAGAAAAGCCACCTGTACTCACACGCATGAAGACAGGCAGCGGCCTCACCTGCTCTTCTCTGAAGATGGGCAGCTCGTGGAACCTGAGCACAACAGGAAATGGCACAGGAAGACGCGACGGGCCTGGATAGTAGCCCCCAAAACAACACCAAAAGGTCAGCAAGGGGCTTAGGAGGGCAGAGCCATGAACTCTCAAGGACACGGTGGTGGTAAGTGTGATAAACACCCACCAGGGTAGGGCGACGACTTTGAGTTCGACGAAGCCGACGATGGGATCTCCAGGGCCAGCAAGCCAGGGCATAAACCTGTTTTAAGACCCTGGTCACTCAGCCCCTGGAAACTAGGCCCACGGGAGATGAAGAACCAGCAAGGGATTGTCCAACAGGCACGGGGAGGCTGTTGGCAACTGAGGTGAGTTTGGGGAGGTGGAGGGAGGTGGAAGGGATGGAGGAGGAGCACAATGGGATGGGGACCTGGTGGCAAGGCTAAGGGCAGCGGGGGGCCAGGTTAGCCACAGTGTGGCTTTAGCAAGGGAAGCCAGACTTTAAAGCAGGGGTAGGAGTGGCTGAAACCCGAGGGAGAGGTTGGAATAGGATGGCCCAGTGACACCGAAGCACAGGTGGGTGTTAGGGAGACACCATGGAATAAGGCTATGCAAGCAGAATGCCAAGTGGGCGATGAACCCTGGCACTGTAGAAGCAGGGGGGAGCCAGCAGGTAGAGAAGAGCAGGTGGACAGCCAGGCAGTGGCGGGGCCTGCACATGCTCTCTGAAGGCTCCTGACATGGGACACAGTCTCCAGCCATAATCGGGGACAAAAAAAACGGCCGGACTGAGTCCCAGGGGGAGGAACAAACTGTGGAAAGGGTCCAAAAGCCTCAGACCCCCATCTATCAACCTATCAAGAGGGAGACCTGTGTGGCCAGGACAAGGCACATCACAGCTGTTCCTTTTGCGTTTGCCTCAGCCCTAAGCTGCGGGGACCAGTAGCCCGTACTCAGCCATGAATGGGGGGAAGGGGGGGGCAGAAAGGGGGGGAGGCAGAGAGGGGGAGGCAGAGAGGGGGGAGGCAGAGAGGGGGGAGGCAGAGAGGGGGGCAGGGCCCTGGGGGTGGGCAGGTCTGCACGAAGGCAGGGCAGGCAAACCAGGCCCACCCCATGCCCTCTGAATGCCCTCTATGGAGCCAGAGACCACTGCTCTGGCTCCCAGACAACCCCCCAGCTTGCCCTCCCTAGGAAGCAGAGGCCATCAAGGGACAAGCTAGGTGGCAGGTGCCAAGCCCAGGGCCAGGACCATGGGCACGCTCAGTTAGGATCAACTGTGGATGACAGAGTAGACGCGCGGACGAATGCAAGGCTCAACCCTAGAACCCCTCAAAGGGGGCTGACACTAGGGCAGGTCGCTAATGATCCCAGTCCCTTGAGCCAGACCCCCACAACCCCTTGACCCTTAGCTAGCTGCCCAGATGTGGCAGTTGAGCCTGTCCATTTGTCCGCCTGTCCCACCATACATCATCCCACATACTCTTACTGAGCCCCACTATTTACCGGGTTGGTGCTGGGACACCCAGAGGAGGAGGGGGTGGCCTAGGGGCACCCCGAAGGAACCAACCAGATTCAAATGGGAAAAGGGGGTGGGGGGAGACAAACAGAGGGAGGGCTGAGACAGAGAATGAAGGAGGGGAATGGGCAGTAGAGGCAGAAAAAAAATCAGTTGTTCTCAGAAGAATTGGGGCTGGTGCTTCTCCTGCCTCCTCCCTCCCCCTCCTTGGCCTCATCTCCGTAACTTCCCAGTATGTCCTGAATGATTCCATAGATGTTGAGTACCCAGAACACTCTAGCCCTGTGGGCCAACTACTCTGAAGCCAGCCTAAATGCCTGGACTGAAAGGGGAGGGGGGCTTTTATATCCATTGATCCACCTGAGAGTCCCAGGAAGCATGCTAGCGGGTGAGAAGCAAACTGTCCTCAGGAAGCAGTTACCAGGAGTCCTACTTACAGGCTTCCTGCCTTCCAGAACATCAAGGGCTGAGATGGTGGCAAGGGGAGGGGGGTGGAGGGCCAGGGTGGGTGGAGGGGAGTCTTGTTTGAATCGCTCAAGGCTGCTAAGTTTGGAGGCCTGATGACCTGAGACTAAAATCCTGAACAAAGGCCCTCTCCGCATGGCCCTAGCTTTTGAAATACTCCCGGACTCCTAGAATATCAAAAGTGGCTTCGGGGACCTATTATTTCAATGTAAATATTATTAACAGGTATTTGAGACAAGGGACCCTGCAGACAGTGGAAATCTCAACAACTGACTGTGCACTGTGGACAGGGAGCCTTGTGGGTGGCTTCTCCTCTCCTAGGCCTCCGCTCTATCCTAGTACCCTACCTTCAAGTCCAGCACAGGGTAGTGACATAACTTGGACCCATGGTGCTATAGAAGACCCACTGAGGAAAGGGGGGTGTGCGTGGGGTGGGAGGAGGGAGTCCCCTTTGCTTGTTGATTGCTGGGGTGGGACTGGGGAACTTGGCAGGAGTCTGGGTGACAAGGAATGAGTGTAGTCACTATGGACCTCTTGTAGTTCCTTGACTCAAAGCTACCTTCAACTTGCCACCCTATTCAATGGGTCTTGCACTGGGACGGGGCAGGGGCGGGGGGTGGAGTGGAGTGAGGGGTTAGGCTTCAACGAGGAAGGAAATCTACATTAAAGTGTAACTTTAAAGAACCCAAAAGCCCCCACCCCACCCCTCAGCCACCAGCTCAGCTCTCATTATGATAATCAATGTTTTTCCTTCTCAGACAAAGAGGGCTCCTTAGGAGATGACTATTGGAGCCCAGCAGCTACCTCATTAGCTCTGAAGCCTCTTCCTTCCACAAGGGCCAAGATTAGCCCCATGTTCATTAAGGAGAAAGGCCAAAAAAAGTAGAATAAAACTGGAAAGAAAAAAAAAAAAAAAAAAGAACTGGCCGGGTGGGGGGGGGGCAGAAGTGGCTCCATCCCGGGAGCTGGTCATTCCTGGAGACCCTTCTTGTACCATGGGGACTTTAATCACCAGTCCAGGGAGGCACTAGGGAAGGGTAATCAGGGCAAGAGGTTAAACCTCGGGAGAGGGGGAGAGGAACTCAAACCCCTTCAATGGGGCTATGTGATATCGAGGCTTCCTGGGACGTGTCACTGGGTAATCAACTTAAAAGCTTCCTTCTGGTTTTTCTCCTCTAAGCCCAGGCTAACCTAGGAGGAAAGCTTCTGCTGAGGTTTGGGTAGCTCTTAGTATTTTCTGAATCTCCTTTCCTGGCTTCGCTAATGCTCGCCCTTCCTCCAACTCCCCCACCCCCAGGCTCCCCCTCCCAGTGTCCCTGCTCTTTGGTCTTCTCTGTGGGAACCTAACTTTGAGAAAACTTAATTGTGACCCCCCCCCCAAAATGCATTTGCTCAGGAATACCTAATTGGTTTCCCCTTCCAGTCCCTCAGCTAAGGAGTCATGTGTCTTACCTGATGGAATTCACCTGGCCTTCCAGGTGAAGACCGTGAACTCTGTTTTAGCCAAGGTAGCTAGCTTGGAAGAGCTGGCCTACACCGTGATCCCAGGTTTAAGTGGTTTTCCTAGGACCTGAACCCAGACCACCAACCCCAGAGTGCTCTAGGCAGCCCTGGCGGCTGGGTGGCATGAGGCAGGTTTGGGAAACTGAGAGGACTGGGAATCTAGGTTCCCAGAGAAAGTGAGAAGAGTTGTGTCCGTGAAGCCAGTAATGTGGAAGTAGGAGAGGGAACCAGAGCCGTGAAGCCATGGAGCAGCAGGAATGGAAATGCATTGTCCTTGTGTCCAGCCAGGCTGGAATGGTGCCAAGGGTCAAGCTACAGAAAAGTCTTTACCTGAGCAAGAGCCGTTCGATGGAGAAGAGCGAGTCAGGAAGCAGTGGGTTGGAGGGGAAATTGGAGGTGAGGAAGGAAAGCAGCGAGTGTAGACAGGCCTCGAGAAGCCGGGCTGTGAAGGAAAGACAGACACTGGAGTGGCAAGGAAGGAAGACAAGGGGAGGCGGGACTCCAGGTGAGGGCAGCGGAGTCAGAAGTCCAGAGAGGAACTGAAGTGGAGGTGCAGGCTGGAAACAGGAACATGTCCACTGCTACTAAAACGGAAGAGGCCATGAGGCTAACGATATGTGGGGGCCCCATCAGAGAAACCACTTGGCGACCTCTGCTTCCCCGCGTGACGGCAGGCCGGCCCTGGGTCAGGACAGGGAGTTGTGAGCATCAAATGAATGGACGATTACAAGAGAGGGACCAGGGTAGCTCCAGTCTCCATGTGCACAGAGCAGTGCTGACAGAGCAGGCAGTAGTGAGAGCCCCTGGCCACTCTGCTAGACGGGAAGGGTCCCTCCAATTAGCCTGAATTAACTCAGAGAGGGTCTCCGCCCATGGCATTTGTCTGCTCCTACTTTCTCCTTCTGCCTTCATTTGCCTCCTAATCCAATCAGCTCCTTTCAGAGGCCAGGACACTATTGTCCACTCCAAGACTGGGTTCCCTAAAGCAGCCCGGTTTTTTTTTTTTTTTTTTTTTTTGTCTTGTCTGGACAAAACTGGTTGGTTTAAAAAGCCATCAAAGAAAGTGCTGGTAAAGACGAGGGTCCTAATTAGCCTCCGAAAGAGACTGTTCGTCATTATCTTTGTACCTCAGCCATAGCCTGGTGCATGGGGCACATGGTCAGCGTCTCAGAAAATGTTTGTTGAATGAACTTTTTTTTTCTTTCTAACTCTGGAAATTATTTATTGAGCACAAATACCCAGCCCCTACTGGGTGCTCACAACAGTGAGCCTCGGGCTGGCCAGTGGGCGGTAGGGACAGCCTCCTTGGTTAGTAAGTATTTGGCAATTTCTGGGCGATTTACAAGGCACTTTCTTGTGAGTTACATCGTTTGGTCTTCAGAAGCACTCTGTGGGTAGACCAGCTGTTTTCCCCACCCCCACCACCCCACCTCCCCCCCACCCCCACTTTCTCTTTCCTTTTTTTTTTCTTTTTAAATGCCTATCTAGGGGTGAAAGGAACTGAAACTTGGAAGCTAAATGAATTGTTTAAGGTCACACGTTGCTAAGAGGTGAGGTCAGCACATGCTACCAGACTTGGGCCACCACCACCCCCTCCCCCAATTCCCAGCAGCTCCCCAAGACCACCCTTGGGAAGCAAGAAATTTCCCCGTTTGATAATAAAAAGCGTTAGGCAGGGACGAGGGAAACCGGACCATGAGAGGTCATCACAATGGCAACCATGTCCGACTTTGTCCCCACCCCCGTCCTAGCCAATGTAGCAAAAGAGTCCATTGTCCTCAACCCCACGAGTGAGGTGGGGCTCTCCCAGTTCTCTTTCCCACCTACCTTTTTAAAAGTCATGAAAACTAATTTAAAAAAAAAATCAATGCCAATTCACCCCTCTCTAGACACGAGGCTACCCCCTTGACACACACGAATTACATAGGAATAACATGGTCATATTACATAGAAAGTGCTCTGGAAATGGCCACACACATTACTCATGTCCTTACTCAAAGTCTCCTGGACGGCCTGTTGTCTTTAGGAGCCCCTAGCTGGAGCAAGAAGAGCCCTGGGCATAGGGGCTACAGGAGTCTGCAGGAGAATAGACGAGACACATGAGACTGTGAGTTGGGGGACTCGATCCACCTGCAAACCTTTCAACAAACATGTGCTGAGGTTTCTGCCCAGTCCTGCCTCAGGCTGCTACAGTTCATTTAATTCTCACAACAACCCTAGGAGGTTGCTCCTAATGTCCCCACTACCCCAAAAGGAAGGGACATCTCCAAGAAGGTGGGTGGAGGGGGAGGGGGCATGCCTTTGGGGGTCAGCCACATGCTCATTCCAGAAGGAAGCACCCCACCCCACCCACAGTTGCCAGCAAGATGCTGGTCCCCCCCCCGCCCCAAGCCCCCCTCCTGAGAGGTTCCCATTGGGGACCCTTCTGCTCAGGACATTGTTAGGACAACATGGTCAGTCACAAGGGACGACCCCCCTCGGGGAGGGAAGCACTTCAGTTCACTAGCTGATGAACACAAGCACAGATGTACAGGGAAGCACTCAGACTCAAGATACAAGCAGAGCAAAGGTTGAGGGGTCATGGCCAGTGCCCCCTCACTAGGGCATTGGTTCAAGGTTTGAACCCCAGAGAGAGACTAGCTGGACACTGATGGATCCTCTTTGTTGCTTGTCCCTCGATGTCCTGATCCCAGGGGGGTCCACAAGAAGTTGTTCTGTATGCTAGTGGGTTCCTGGAATCCATGCTCTTTGACTCTACAAATAAGCAAAGGTTAGAGAATTTATTAAATGCCCAGGTATAAGTATTAATTACAATTTAAGCTAATTAATTACAACTAATTACAATTACAGCTAATTATTTAACATTCTAATGGCTTGTCTAATGGTTGTCTTTAATGGCTAATGGGTCTGGGGGTGATGAATGGGGAATGGGCAGGAGGAATCCACAGGCCATATAAAATGCAAGCAACTTGAGGGAGGGGCTGTGGTACCAGGAGGCAGAGGTGCACAGCAGGTACTTGAGCAGCAGCCTTGGCATCCAGAAGGTGGTCCTGGAAGACTGGTGTGAGCCGATGATGTCATCCCTGAAGAGAGCTCCTATGATATGGGAGGGGGTTGTTAGAAACCATCTTGATGACCTCTAACGGCCAGCACAAGAA
This sequence comes from Rattus rattus, assembly GCF_011064425.1. Taxonomy (NCBI): domain Eukaryota; kingdom Metazoa; phylum Chordata; class Mammalia; order Rodentia; family Muridae; genus Rattus; species Rattus rattus. Next base: position 127,090,901 of record NC_046160.1, on the reverse strand, counting down.
CAGCATAGAGAGGGAGGGGGCAAGTGAAAGAGCAGAGAAGGGAGGGGCAGGCTTGGAGGGAAAGAGGGAGGGGTGGGAGGGATCAGGGAGGAGAAGCAGGGATGGGATGGAGGGGAGGAAGAGAAGGGAGGGGTGAGAGGAATGAGGGAAATGGGTAGGGGCGGGGGAGAAAGGAGGAGGAAGGGAGGAGGGAAAAGAAGTGGGAGGAGGGGAGGAGAGGGAGGAAAAATGGGAGGAGCAAGATAGGGGAGAAATGGGAGGGGAAAGAGGGAGAGATGAAGTGGGAGGGGGAGGAGGGAGAAGAAATGGGAGGGGGAAGGAGGGAGAAAAGAAATGGGAGGGGGAGGAGGAAAAGTAGAAGTGGGAGGAGTAGGAGGAGGAGAAATGGGAGGGGAGGACAGCAATGGGAGGGGTACAGATAAATTGATTGACAGGTCACAAGTGTTAGCTGTGTGCGCATGCGCAACTCTAGCGCCAGTCTAGCAGGCCAAGAACCATTTGCACGTAGAGACCGCTAGGGGGCGCACGGTCCGCACCAAGACTCCAATAGCCCAACCACCTGAGGCACCCCCCCCCAGGCACCAGGATGCAGCTGCTAGAGCTAGGCTGACGTAGGGGTGGGGGGAGGGCGCCCAACAGGTTTCAGGCTTGGGAAGGGGGGCATAGCCCACGTCGGCCATCTTTAAGGGTCGCAATGCGCCACCACCGCCCCCCCCCGCCTCTCCAAGATACCACTAGCCAGAGCCAATTTCCAGACATGACGCAGCACACTCACATGCATCTAGGAGCCGCCTTGCACCAAAGCCACGACCATAAGGAGACCCTGCAGTAAGGGGCTGCCCCCAGACCACAATTCTACTTCTGATAAGTAAAAGCAGGACGCTGCCTCCCATCATTAGTAAATCCAATTAACCATAATTAAAATTTAAAAGACTCAGTTCTTAATACGCAACACACTCATTTTTGAGGTCTTAAGCTATATGACAAAATAAAGGAAGACCACCCTGCCTCTCCCCTCCAATATCCACCCCTTCTCCCCAAAATTTTGCCCCCCCCTTTGCCACGTCAACTCTGAAGACCCCTAATTAACATTTTTGCAATCCTTCTCCTCAAAAAGCCACTCCTTTCTAAGACCCCATTAAAAAAAAAAATCACTGAAAATAAATTAATCTGCGCCATGACACCCTAAATCACACAGCCACTGCAGATGACGCCATCTCTGACCTATGTAAGTCCTTGCAAGCGCACCTCAATAAACCCATGTATCTACTAACATTTCCCCTTAGGTAAATGAACCCACAGTCCCGCAGCCCACCTCGCGCCCGACCCCCTCCTGCAGGAGAACAAAGGCCACCTCCTCTTCCATCCCCACCCCGCCCCCCAAAATTCCGCAGTGCCACCAGCGCCCTCTTGCGGCCATCAATAGAACCTTCCAGAACCTGCCACGTAGCAGCCCTTTGGCGCGCCCCCCCCCCGCCCTCAACCAGCCAGCCCAGGATGAGGAGGGGGCGGCCGAGGGGGGGGCTTGACAGGGACAAAGGAAACGGCAAAAGGTGATTTACCAAAAGTCAAAAGCCTTCAATACGTCAGAATCCTGCCGCAGCCATCATGCGCAATGCTAAAAACCCTGCCTCTAAATTCCCAGCACTCAGATCACCCCCCCTCCACACACCCCCTTTTCTGCGTTTCTCTTTTCCTTCATTCGAGACGCAAGGACATGGCTTTTTATCAACCCCAGCCCACCTCCCACATCTATTCTGCCTGTGCCCCCTATTCCTTGACCCTAGCGTCAACTGCAGCCTTCCCTATGTGATTGGGGTCTCCGGGCAGATTTGCCTTTGACACCATCTCTGGCCGCTGTTAAAGTAGCTGCGTCACGGAAACGGCTAGTAAGGGTTACATTTTTTTCCCCCCTATATTTTGCCTGAGATCGGGTCTACACAAAACCCGAGTGTCTGGATTCGGAATCGCTAGATTACGTGAACGTCTAAATCTTACGCCCACGATCCACTGAGAACCTGGCTAAAGACTAGGAGGAAAAGATGGCTTAAGACCCCTCTTTTCAGGTACCTCCCCCTCCCTATTTTACGGGGCTTGCAGGATGCATCGCCGCCATGTCTCCCACCATGAATGGGTTTCTAAAGGTGGCTTTGAACCGCCAAAATCGGGTTTTTAGACTCCAGAAACCAAATTACACTGGATTGGGGGGGGATTATCTGGTTATCGCTGTTGTTCTTAATAAGGGTCTCTGCCACGCAGCCCACGCTCCAGAACTAACGGAGAAAAGAGCCCTGGTGGACCCCCCCTCCCGCCCAGGAAAATGTGCCTGAGGATTCTTTTCCTAACAGAATTTTGTGTCAGATGCTGGGGACCAGGCTGAGTAAGGGGCTGCCTTTGGGAGAAGGTCCCCAGCAATGGTCTTTCGGCGAGTCCAGTAGGACAGAGCCAAAGCCAGAAGGAGATGTCGTCTTTATTTTTGCACATCCTTCCAGGCAAAGGATGGCTAACCACTCACCAGGTAAGGCATTCTCCCGTGGCCGCCCCGGGTCTCTGGAAGAGCTTCAGCCAAGGCCAGCAGAGCCGAGGCGAGCTCTATTCCAGTTCTTCGCCTTCTGCGCTAGGGGCTGGCTGGGTGGGGTTTATATAAAGGCGCAGAAGGGGTGGTCTTTGACGTCAGCGCATTCTGCTGCAATGCGCTCATTTCTCTAAAAGTGATTGGCTGGAAAAATGAGCCCCCCAGATTCTATGACAAATTGCTGTAGCCGCACCCAGACTGCAGCAAAGAACGAAGGGAGAAAAATCTGCCGCAGTGCCCCTGGCCGCCATGACCAACACCCTGTGGTCGCTGATGATTTTTCCCTACATGAGCCCTAATTGTGGGTGGAAGGGCGATTTGTAGACACAATCTGGGGGGAAATAACCCCAACTGGTAATTGTCCTCAGGCAGCGAAGGATAAATGTGGGGTACCGGGACTGGCAGATGGCTTGCCCGGGTTTTTCAGAACATCAGTCAGAGGCTCGGGCGTAGGAAAGGAGAATGCTGTTTTTTCCTAATTGCACGGGAAAATTAAAAAAAAAAAAAAAAAACACCTAGATAAAATAATTGATTCCCAAATGTTAGTCCGAGGCTGTCACCCCCACATAGGGCACCCCAATTCTCACAGACTATCTTGATACGGGAAACTTGGCATCTTTGAGCCAAAAAGACCTTGATTTTGAGTCCGGGGCTTTACTGCAGATACAACCTGTGCACCAAAAACCTTGCGCTATTCCTTCCTTTACCAAGGATCCATTTCTACGCGTTAAGGGAATACCGAGCAACCCGGGGCTTACAGTGAATATAGACGGGACCGTGCCCCCCTAAGAAAAGTACTTCGTTAATGAAAATAGGGTCCTGTGTGGTAATGCTTAGAGTACACCCCCAAAGCGGGTTGATTCCCCACACTCTGGAAGGTGCCCCCCCCCCTCTCCGCAGCCCGAGCAGACAGACAGTGACACATGTTGCTATGGCGCATAGCTGCTGGCTGCGTACGCTCTCAGACTTGGCACAGAAGAGCTAATCCTTAACAGGTGGTATCTCCGGCTGCTCTACCCTACCCTAAGTGGCAAAGTGGGCAACGCGTCAATCAAATGTCCTCCCAAAAAGGTCAAAATGCTGTTGAAAGGGACGGAGGATCTATCTTAGGGTGACAGGTGGGTGGCAACTGTGATTCCAGAGAAGAAGCGTCTGGTGACAGAAAAGGAGCGAGGATGATTGAGACCCTAAAAGGAAAATCAGAGGCTCCCTGAAGGACACGAAGTTGGAAGAGCCGCCCCCCAAGACTCCCGGCCTTATTTACGGCTCTGCAGCTGCTTTCAAGTAAGCCCCTTATGGCCAGCGACCGTAGGATGCCACTGTAGCTCGGGTCCCGGGGCTGAGAGGCACTGAGAAAAGATACCGCTAAGCCCAGGGTTACCGATCGTCAGCTCTGCGGTGACTCAGGCCTTTTCAGGGGTGGGGGCATTGTTAATGTGGGAACCGAGGCGCTACGGAGGGTGAAAAGGACGGTTTGGGGCTTTGGGGGCATCACAATGAGCTTTCTGAATGCGTCAGATACTAGGAGAGAAAGAAAACACCCCATTTTTGCAAGCAGCCCCCCAAAAGAAGGCCCCTGATAAGCTAAAAAGGCCTTCACCAGCCACAGACGTCATGAATGCAGCAAAAAAACATGGCTCCCAGCACCTTAGTCAACAGGAGACATTTATTAACCCACCGCATTAATACCTAGGCAACAGCCTAGCTGGCTGGGGCCAATCATCAGCAAGGAGACCCTGTCGTCAAGCCCCTGTGGCCAATCAGACACTAGAAAGGCCCAGTTGCTAGCCTCTGGGGGCAGAAGCAAGGGGTGCGCATTGTCATGGAGGCTCATGTTAGTGGCCCACGCATGGGATTGCAACGGCCACTAGAGAGCATCAGTAGCCGTGTACTAGGGGTCCCTGAAGGCTGTCAGCATTGCAGCCCCCAAAAGAATATGAGCTGGAGCCTGGTGCTAGCCACTGGCGAGCATTGACAGGACCCTCAGATACCTAAAAGCCATTCTATGTGCTCCAGGCCCTGAGCCCTTGAGGGAAGGAGGGCCTCCACAGCTAAGTCAGGCTCTGCATTTTTTTTCCCCCTTGGGTCCCTCATTCCTAAGCCTGTTCCTGGCAGCAAACCATATCCCTCTGCTTCAAAGCCTTTGCTGACAAGCCAAGGTAACAGACTCTGGAAGCTATGTGTTTCTGATGAAAGTGCAGTGGTTGGAATCTCAGCTCTGTTCCCTCCCTGATGGAAGGCCAAGGTCCAGTCCCTTCCCCAGTCTGGGCCCCTATTTCCTCATCTGGAAAAAGGAAAGAGTTGGACAGGAGAGTCCCCAGGGAGCCTTCCAGTACTGCTTTGCTTGATTTGAATGTATACATCAGGCGAGTCAAATGTCTTCCAGAACATTCTTCATGACAATAATTAGTATCAGGTGTATTCTACAGTCCATGTGGTTACTTCATCATGCAGCTTTTCTTTCCATTGTATTTTATTTTATTTTATTTTATTTTATTTTAAACAGAACTCCACAGCAAAGTGTTTACCCTTTTGCCTTCTAAAAGAAAGAACGAAAAAAAGAAAGATGGGGTAGCGGGAGACAGCAACCATTGCTGTAAACGAATCTCTACCAAGCCTTACCGTTTAACAACAATTAAAACAAAATCTGTATGCTTAAATGTCTTTGTCAGCTTCTCTGAAGCTCAAAATCTAACTTCTTAAAAAATTTTTTCATCCAGAGCAATGGGAGAAATTCTGGAAGAAGCCAAACCTATGCTAGTGTTTAGATGGGAACTGTTCCTCTGTCTGGCCAATGCTAGCATGTAGCCCCACTCAAAAAAGATATGTGAAGGCCCAGATTGGTATCTATGAAGGAAAATGGGGGAACAGATCCACATTTGAGAAAGAGTACTTTCCCTCTGAGTGCTACAGCGTGACTTTCTTGAAGATTGGAGAACAGCCAGCTTTCCACAGCAGTGGCTTGCCTAGCCGCCTCCTCCTCCTCTTCCCTGTAGCTCTAATGCATGGTATATAGATTTTTCCTTCTTTTTAATTCTTTTCTTAAAACAGGGTATCCAGGCTAGCCTCTAATTCACTATAGCCCAGGCTAACCTCAAGCTTACAGTTCTCCCACCTTGCCTTTTGGAATTTCAAGCAGGGTTTTTATTTATCTATTCATTTTTGTTTTTTTTAATTCATATTTAAGAACTCAGAAAGCTATGTGAGCTGGGTGTGGTAGCCTGAGTCTCTAATCCCAGCAGAGACAGATAAATCTTAGAATTCAAGGCCAGCCAAGACATAGTAAGACCTTGGCCAAAAATATAAAATTAAAAAAAAAAAAAAAAAAAAAAGCAGCTACGTGAGCAGTCTCTTACTTTGTACATATTTGTGGTCAAATATACAGATGTCCTCAGATTCAGCTAGGAAGTGAACGCAAGTTCTTTTTTCCTTTCCCAAGCATAGGTTAATAATGCACTCTTGTAAAACGGCTGATGGCTATTGTAAAACAGCATATAAATGCTGCCCGCTCAGAATAGCCCTTCCAGAGTTCCCCTAGACGTCACTGTCCTCCAGATGCCCAGATATCTCTGGGCCACATGCTTCCGAACCCCTTCCTAACTCACAGAGAATAATGCACTTGTAAAACCATGCTGAGTTCTGTTGTAAAACAGCATATAAATGCCACCCGGAAAAGCACATTCAGAGTTCCTTTAAACGTCACTGTCCTCCAGATGCCCAGATATCTCTGGACCACATGCTTCCAAACCCCTTCCTAACCCACAGAGAATAATGCACTTGTAAAACCATGCTGAGTTCTGTTGTAAAACAGCAATTAAATGCTGTCCGGAATAGCATTTCCAGAGTTCCCCTAAATGTCACTGTCCTTCAGATATCTATATCTCTGGGCCACATGCTTCCAAACCCTTTCCTATCACGCATAGGTCTCAGCCAAAATCAGAGGGACTAGAGGGCACAAGGAGGATCTTTAGGCTGGGTTTCTTTAGGAGTTTGGAGGGGCTGTTTCTCCTGCTGGGCTGAGCACCATCAGGAAGAGAAGAACTCAGAAAATATTAATCAATAGACACACACACACCCCCTATCTTCTGGAGTATGGGTCTCTCCTTTAGAAGGCACACTGGCCCCAGATTCTCCAGTGTCAGAAGTTCCCTGCTCTCCCTGAAGTCTAACTCCTCAGTGTGGTGCCACCTTAGCCTGCAAAGAAGAGTTGACCAGATTGTAGGATGCAGAAAGAAAAATTGGTCCCACGTCTTTTGCAAAAAGCCAAGAGTAAAGTTCACTTCCTGACAGACTGCAGTGCTTCATGGCAGGGCCTGTGTACGTACGTGTCCTGTTTGAACTGTATCAGCTTGAGCCATAGCCAAGGCCATCAGTAACATAGGGGTAATCGTTTACCAGAGAGAATCGTCCCTTGCTTTAGCTCACTGGATATACAATGTGGGAGAGAAGGGGGCTTTGCTCTTCAGGGCTTTTTTTTTTTTCCTAAGCTGGGGTCACTGAGAAAGTTGGAAAGCAACCCTCCCTCCCAACATGGTGAGAGGAAAGATAGTTGTTCTGAGTAAATGGATTTGGAATATATGTTTTTCCCCCTCTTACGGCTTTTCAACTAACATGTGTTACTTAAAAAACTGTGCACTTAGAAAAAGAAGAGGAGGAGGAAGCAAGAGAGATGGTCCAGCAGTTGCAGCTTGTGGAAGATCTGGGTTTGTTTCCCAGAACCTAGAGTGGGTCACTAAAACCAGTATCTCCTTGGCCTCTAAAGACACCAGGCAGCCGCAAGATGCAGCACACATGCAGGTAAGCACTCGTGGACATAAAATCAAAACAAATAAACCTAAAAGGAACATTAGAAAGGAAAAGAGCAACAGTTGAGGGCTGAGGAGAAGGAGATGGGTAAGTGGGTGAAAGACTTGCTGCCTAAGCATGAGACCCTGAGTTTGGATCCACACGTAGAAATTCAGAAGCCGAAGCCAGTGCCTGTAATCTTCACCAGATAGATAGGTGGGCTTTGAGTTCAATAAGAGACTGTCTCAAGAAGAGAAAAAAAAAAAAGGTAAGTCGTTATTCAAGATGACACCAAGTTTCAGCTTTTAACCTTGACCAGCACGCACACACATGTGCACACATACTCACGTACATGTACAACACAGATGATAATATGTAAACACAAGTTCAAGAAGACTTAGCAAACATTTTAGCTTCTCCCATAGAAAGGAACCTACTTTACAAAGTCTTTGTCTAGTAAGTGAGTTAAAAAGCTAAGGTCTCTGTGCTCACCACTACCCTTCAGTGAGAAACACTCCCAGGAAAGCACACAGCAGCTTCCCTCTCTAAAAGGGCTTTCACCCTTCAGCAAAGAAATTCCTAATGGCTGGGGGCTAGGGAAGGGCTCTAACATTCCTTTCTTCTGGAGGAACCTAGAAAAACCAGGGCTAGGGGGCAAGGCAGATGAAGGACAGGGGTTTAGCCAAGCTGGCCATTTCTGTGGGGTGGATTTTAGAATTCACATCTTGACACTTGGAAGAGATGGCCACGTCGCCAGATCCAACCCCTCCCGTCCCCCCTGGCTTGGGCAGAGGCCAACCCCGGATTCAGGCAAGGGGTTTTTTTGGCCCTGCTCCATGGAAATATTTCCTTCAGTGGAGCAAAGAACCGCTTCATTCAACTGCCTACGGCTAGGGAGGGGGTGTTGACAGAGGCAGCCAGGCCTGGGGAGTACTCCCACCCCCAAGAGAAAGTATAGCCCAGGTAGAAAAGGACTGGAAAGTTCGCCTTTCCACCCATCCCACCCCACTCCTCCTCCTTCCCCTCCTCCTCCTCCTCCTCCTTCCCCTCCTCCTCCTTCTCTTCCTCCTCCGCCGCCTCCTCCTCCTCTTCTTCCTCTTCTTCCTCCTCTTCTTCTTCTTCTTCTTCCTCCTCCTCCTCCTTTAACAAAAAGATTGAAGACAGTTGAAAAGCTGCTGCCCCGCCCAAGAGGCCGGAGAAGACACTGATCTTAGATTACCATGAGGTCTGGAATGTTGCCTCACTAACATGAAGGCTCATATAGAGCTCGCTGGCCTCCTAAACAGAGTCTGGATCCTTTCAGAACCCTCAGGCAGCCTTTTGGGCCTGCTTGATCTCACCTCTCAAGCTAGACAGCAGCCACTAGCTCCCTGAAAGAGGTCAGGAGGGACAGAAGAAGCCCAAGGCACTTAAGGAGGTAAGAAAAGACAGTGCAGGGTGTGAGGAGAGGTGCTACTCTGGCCAGCCTACATGCTACTGAGTTGGGGGGCGGGGGAGGGGGGAGGATGAGTCACGTAACCTGATTTGAGGGGTGATCAGCAAAGAGGCACCCTCGACTCCAATCCGGAACACAGGTAGAGTAGTAGCCTGCTGGTCAAATGTTTGGTCCATGAGATCTTGAGAGCACACCATAGATTTAAGAACACTCACTACCTTTTGGCTGTGGGTCAGTTTGGTGAGCCTCTCTCTCATAATAACTATGCCGTGAGTGAAATATGCCATTAGTGGGGAAGATTAAATAGAGCAAGAATTATACACACACTAGTCATACGCAGTGAGCTGTGTTCCTATGTCTCCCAGCCAGAGGATACAAAGGAGGTGGGTGGGAAGGAGACCTTGGTATTGGCACTTTCATTTATTTAATAAGCATACATTTTAATTTATTCATGCAGACCTGTATAGAAACACATATACATTCTCTATGCAGGAGCCAGCCTCGAACTCCTAGGCCTTACCTAACTCCAACCTGGACTCTGGCTGCCCTGAGTCAGCTGTGGAGGTATATGTAGCCAGCAACTTAGCTTTGAATGCATTCTTTTCCATCTCTCCATACCTCAGTTTCACCATGTGGCAGCCGAGGATAATCACAGCCCCCATCCCCCAGAGTCATACACAGGGTTCAGTAGGGCCAGTGTATGAGACTCTCTGGGAACACCAGGTTAACAGAGCAAAAAGTTCAAACTGTTTGCTCCCCAGAGAGGGCACATCTGGTGATACCACCTTGCCCCCAGATGTGCAGAACCTGAAATCATGACCAAAGTTCCCTACTTGGGGTGACAACCCTGGGTCTGTTGGTTACAAGCTGTCAATCTCATGTGCTCTCAGCCCTAAGGGGTCCTGAGATCTGGGCAGTGGCAGAGACTTAAAGCTAGCCCACTTCACCATCCAGGTTAGAGCCTTAACGAGAGTAAGTCAGGAAGCTCCTCTGAGGGTATTTTACAGCCTGTTCCAAAACTTCCTCTCCCCTCCTTTAGAGCCTGGGTTGCTAGAAAAGAACAAAGGTCACTGTGGCTCCCTCTGCTTCCCCTCCACCTAGCAAGTTGCCTGGGCTTATGCTGTACAAACTCAGTGCCCTCAGAGACAGACTCAAATGTTCAACATACCCTTTAGGTGTTTGTGGAAGGGATGAGCTTAAAAGCACTGCCTTTAGGTAAACGGGGTTGCCCTTGTGCATTTGGTGATAAAGAAAAGCAAACACAGGCTGCTTTCCAAAGGCCGGCCTTGCTCCCACCAGTTTCCAATAGGTCGTCCTTGGCTCTGTGAACTTTGGGGAGCAGACAGCCTGGGGAGGGTAGGGAAATGACAGTGGTTCTTCAGGACCCATCCACGGACAGAGATCAAGCCACTTCTTGTGTCTGCAAAGATATGAAGAATTAACATCCGTGCCACAGATTCCCTGAGAACACAGAATAAATGACAGACTAGCTTTTTAAAACCTTCCCTACTAGCTAAATGAAAAAGAATCTTATTGATCAACGCCTCTGGCAGGGGGCTGGGATGGGGCACACTCAGGTCTGGGTGCCTGCCCCCAGGATACACCATTTCAAATGGTTACTCTGATTCTGTAGACTTTCAAGAGGAGAAAAAAAAAAAAACAGCTAGAAAAGCCATGTGCACAGGCTCATCTGCTAGTTCAAGGAACACAGGAGCACGCACTAAACATACAAGGCAGGGAGGCTGGTACCACTAGAGGTGCCAGCGACAAAATGACAAGCAAGGTGAGGGTGACTCTCCTCATATGTTCAGAGCCAGCAGGAGAGCCTACTGCGCCCCTACTGTGCGTGGACTTCCCTCTAGGTACCTCTGCCTAGATCTCAAGTACACAGTTGGTGCAGCCCAGCCTCTGGGGGTGGGTGAGTGCTCCCCCCGTACCCCCTTCTCTGGAAGGACAAGTCAACAAGTGGGAAATTGTCATTTAGCTGACAGGGAGAGCTGAGTTGGGGGCTGGGATGCCCATGAAGCACTGGCGCTCTTGCCTGGGTGGGAACATCAGGAATGTGGACCACGTCCTTTCCCGACAGTCTGGCCTTCTGTATGTTTCCCAGAAACTTGTTCTGTTTACATGGAGGGGCCTCTCCAGAGCAGGGGGCCACTCAGATCCTGTTTGCAGCCCTAACTTACTCTCCGTCTCCAGGAACAGGCAGCATGGACTGTTGAACGTATGGCCACGTGGCCAGCCCAGAGATCCAAGCAAAACCCTCTGCCTTCCTGGCTAGGGATGTCCCTGAAAGGCTACAGTGTATAACCTGGCCCCTGCTCTAGGGTTCCCACAGGGCCTCACACACACACCCCACCCAGCAGGCACAGACCCAGGCCCACTTGTGGCTGTTTCCACAGCTGGAGCCAGAGCTGCCCTTCAGAGAGTCGTGAGTAGATGATCCTCACGTAGGATCCCCACTGGGAAAGTCAGGAAGTGACAAGGGGCCTTATACAACTCTTCTCTCCCACCTCATAAAATGAAGCAACAGAAGAGTGGGGCTGGTGAGAAGAGGAGGAAGACGATGGGGGAGGCAGAGAGACCAAGGTGACAGAGGACTGGCTGCTGAGACCAGATTATCCTCTCACGCTGTTCCTTGGCAGGAAAGGAAGGTTCCCACAGACATCTCGGGGATTGTAGCTAACGGGTGAACGTCGGGTCGGGTACCTCTGCCTTAGCCTACTTGAGGCTTCTGCCTAAAACTAGCTAGGTCCAACCTAAGTCCATGAGCTTCGTGCACTAAAGGTAGCTGTGTGTGAGCTTACTTAAAACATATTTCCTTTCACATGTTTCCTCTAATTTGATTGCACAGTTGACTGTGTGCTTTGGTAACAACAGAGTCGTGTCTCAACGTGTGTCCTCTCACCAGTAAGAAAGAAAGAGTCCTGGGGTCCCGTGTGGACCAGAAGAGCAGGAAGGGCTAGAGGAGTTAGACTAGCTCCCTCTGTTTGCACAGCTAGACTAGCTGAGGCAGAGAAGGCCCTCTGCTCTGGGACTAAATGTCAGTCTTGCTAGGGCGTTCTTGTGACAGCGGTGCCCCTTTTGGGAGGTGAGAGCTGCCCTATGGGACTCACTATGGTCTAGTTGGTGACAAAGATGACAGAGGCTCTTGAAATGAGGAAAATGGCTGCCGAGTGGTTAGAATCCATTGGCTTCTTAACCACCGCTTTCTGATCTTTAACTTTTGATCTTTGCCAAGAGGTGATGCGGGTGTCACACTGTGGGATTCAACCTCTTCCAGAGGCTCAAAAGCCTCAGTGCTGGCCTTCTAGCTCCCATTTCCTTCTAAAGTTAGTGGCCTCGCTTGGAGAATCTCAGGGAAAAGGCCCAGCTGACCATATGCTGGGTTACCCAGAGCTGTAGGCTAATGTCAAGTCTTGGAACCGATTAATCTCAACAGATGTATCTGCAAGAGGAAACTGAGATTATTCTCGCCGCCCTGGGACCCTCAAAAGGCCAGGCTCTGGTCTCAATACGATGTGGCTTCCAAAGCTGTAAGGGTGTCTCCTGGGCTAGGGCTAGGTCGGTAGAGGCTTAAGATGACATGGGACTTGAAAGCAACTGTGAATCCAGTGGTGTGTGTGTGTGTGTGTGTGTGTGTGTGTGTGTGTGTGTGTGTGTACATGCAAGCCTGCATGTATGTGCAGAGAGATAAAGCTAGCTTGTTTGCAGGACAGTATCTAGCCTTAGCAGTACTGAGAACCCTAGTATCCCACCTCCCTCTGTTTGCACAGCCAGGACATCAGGTCTGCTTAAACAGGAAGGGAGGCTGAGGCTTCCTTGTTCTGACTGCCCCATCCCCCCACCAAAGGCTGCACCATCCCCCACCACTGGCCGCCAGCAGGGATTTCCTGGGCTTAGGATCAGCCCATTCACTAGGAACCAAGAACCTTGGGGGAGGGTTAACCGGTCAACAAGAGACGCCATTTCTCATGAAAGGGAGTTTTTTGTGGGGGGAGGGGTGTGAAGGCCTCAGCTCTCTGGATGGGGGGAGGTAAAGGCTCCTGGCTGGTAACAGTTAAGCTTTCTCTAAATAAAGAGAAATACAAAGTTACTGGATGATAGGAGATAACCTATTGTCTGAGAACAAAGACCCGTGTAATCAAAAACCAGGACGAATTGTGGTGAATCACAGGGAGCTGTCGCACAAAGCTGCCCTGGGACCAAAGGACTGGAAAGTCAGGGTGACACACTCTCCACTGTGGCTAGTTACAACACCACGGAATTAGGTTGTGGCCAACCGCGGACAACTGGCAGACCTCAGGTAATTGACAACCTCGAGCCGACCACGGGTAATTGGCAACCATAGGCAGTTGACGGTCTGCAGTAAATGGCATGTGGGTGATTAGCAAACCCCATCTCAGCAAAAGAAAAAAAAAAGTCACTTCACACAGACTCACTGTCCTCAACAGGTTTGCATTGGAGCCTTGAGTACAAGAACATTGCCATCACTTGCAAGCTACTGGGAATGGGGGTGGGGGGGTGGGGAGGGTTAGTGGTCTTTGGGATGAAACTACATCAAACTTCCCTGTAACCCCAAAACCTACTATCTTAGGTTCCAAGCTTTAAAGAAGACCAAAGGAAGTCAACTATGGCAGCTGTAAGGAATTGAACCCTTGGCCAAGTGAGAGACATCTGCAAAACAAGTAGGTTCAGGTGTTGGGGTAGGGTTCTCTCATTCCTACAGCTTAGGGGTTTCTCCAAGCCCAGTGTACTTTTCTACCCTGCTTCAGGGGGAAATCAGAATGGTCAACCTAACCCGCCTGCTGATCAGAGGTCCCAGAGCATTAAATGGGAACTGTTGCTTCTTGTTTTCTGGATTGTGCCCCAATGCCATTGTTAGGACATGGGTTTTCTGCTCTCAGGTTTGTCCAGTGCCAAACCTGTGTGGGCCAGGGCCACAAAACTACCCTTGATAGGAGCTGGGGTTGCAGGCCAGCTCTCAGGAGAACCAGGCACCCAAGGGCTCAGGAACAGGCCACTTGCATTAGAGTGAGCGTCTGAAACAATCCAACCGCAGGTTTTAAACATGAATTCAAGAGTATTCAGTATTCCAGTGTTTTGTCACCTGGGGAGCAATGCACAGGCCTGAGATTCTCTGAGACCCAAAGAACTGAAAAACTTGGTCAGCCGTGGTCAGAAAAGTGGTTCTAGACAAGGGTGAGCCAGGGTGCCAAGAGCTGTGGTCAACAAAAGCATCTCTGTGTAACATGAAAAAACTGTCAGACTGCAGACACCATCCCACAAGGAACTGGTAAACCACGGATATCCACACTTCCCTGCGGGCGGCTTGGAAACCTCAGCTCTGAGGCATTCATTACGTTTGCTCTTTGTCTCAGGCATAACTAATATCTTGAAATGAAGTTGCAGATTTCAAACGCCAAACTCAATTCCTAGAATCACAGAACTGAGCGGAGACGAATTGGCAGGGTGTCTCTTACCCAGAATCCACTGGGTCTGTTTTGGGGGGCAGCTTTGTTAACCACTGGGCTCTGGTCTATTTGCAAGACAATGAGAGGGGATGAGACTCCTCTAGGATCCCCGGAGCTTACGGGTCTTCCTTTTCTTAAAGAAACAGGGTGTCTCCCGCAGGCTTCTAGGAGGTATTTGAAGATGGGGATTTACTAAGGACAACCTAGGGAGGAGGCATTGATATTATTCTTACCCTTGGCCCTGGTGAGGGATACCCTGAGATACAGTGGGGGAAGTCACTGTTCAAAGAAACCATTTTGTAGACTTAAGACCTCCACAGACCGCTCTAGGATTAGAGATTTCAGCACAGTCCACAGTCTCGCAAGGCTACGGCAGGGAGGCAAGAACTCAGAGACTGCTGTTGTACGTGCACACAGGATCACGATGCCTAAACCAAGGGCTGCCGGGGAACTGTGGCTGAAGGAAATCAGCCCACCAGCAGCCATACTCTAAGGAATTTAAGATGTGAAAGTCCTCTTTCCTTCCCAGCTAACCCGATCTCCACGCTATTGGAGGTCCTGGGGGGGCTCTGCAAGTGCCAGGTTCCATCAGGAGTTTCAAAGCTCAATTCTACAGTCTGTGTGGTCACATCACAGGACAGAGAATAACCTCTTAATCACGTGAGCCTGTCCTCATTCTGTGAAAATGCTCTAGCTGTTCCCAGGGTTCAAGGCACTCCCTGTTGACAAAATTACCCAGCCCTTCCCTTGCCCCGGGAATTAAGAAAAAGAAGGAAACAGCCTAACATAGCTGCTACGATGGTAATGTGAAAACTGCAGTCAAACTGCTAGAGAATTGCAGCAGTAGTTCACGACACACCGCGACACTAATTCACGGCGCACCATGACACGAGTCCACGCGATGCGCGGCACTGGCCTACCGCGAACCGCGGCAGGCGTACGCGGTACGCGGTGTTCCGCGGCACTGTGAACCCGTGGCGTTTGTCTGGAGTACACCCACAGCACTAGTCCATAGAAAAACCACTGTAAGCCCTGGGACTGGCCCAAGACAAACCACAGCAACTGTGCACAGTCCCCCGGTGTCATAGTATACGGCGAACCTCATTAGTTCACGGTAAACCGCAGCCTGGGTCCACAGCACGCGGCGCTAGAGATTTATAACACACCTTCGTATAGACTCACAATTCTTCATAACACCAGCACGATGTATCACAGCACAAATATACTATGTACTAGATATAATATGGCTGCACAGGGCACCACGGTACAAACATTCTCCACACGCATTCTCCACACAATGCACAGGACATATGTACAGCGAGTCGCGGCGGGCACCAGAGGCATTGTGCACAGTATAGGATGTCCCATGACACAAGTGCACAGGGTGCTACATAGTAGGCCTGTCGACTCGTAGCAAGTGTGCACAGCGTAACACTACCCTGGCACAAAGGACCGCAGTACAGATACAAGATCCATTATGACACAGACAAGGAGATCCACGGTACGTGTAAACCGTCCTGTACAGTATACCATCTATTTGTGCCACGAGGCACTCGGCTTATACCGAGATAAACCCACCTATCTGTGCCACGAAACACGAGGTCTGTACTGTAGTACATCTTGAATGTGTGCCTCAAGGCAGTGGTTTACGTCGTATAATCCACACATTTTTTGCGGTGAAGCGCTAGGCTTCTACCGTAGTATACCACGTAGCTGTACCAGGAGGCGCTTGGCTCCTACCGTAGTGTACCACGTAGCTGTGCCACATGGCGCTTGGCCTGTACCGTAGTGTATCATGTAACGGTGCTGGAGGCGTCTGACCAGTATTGCGGTACGTCCATGTGTCTGTGCCACACCAGGCCTACACTGTAGTACCTCACGTATCTGTGCCACAAGGCACCCAGCTTGTACCATACATAGTACGCGATGTGTTTGCGCCACAAAGCGCCTATACCGCAGAACATCCACGTGCCCTCACCACAGGATATCAGGCCTATACCGTAGTATACCAAGTGTCTGTGGCACAAGGTGTTTGTCCCATACCACAGTATGATTGTATTTTACCATGAGGCATCTGGCTTCTACCACAGTACACCCACTTATCTGTGTGCTACGAAACACTGGGCCTGTACCATAATATACCGTGTACTTGGGCCACAAGCCGCTTGGCCTATACCATAATAGACCATGTATTTGTGCTGTGAGACGCCTGGCCTACACTGTAGTATACCTTGTATTTGTGTTGCGAGGCGCCTACCCTAGACCACAGTGACCCACGTAAGAACATTGTCCCATGGCGCGTACTGTTTCTCAGTGAAGATTCGCTACATCCGCGTTATAGCGCGCTTCTTGAATCTGTGTCACGGTAAAGCCCACGCCATCAGTGCCCCGTGCCTGTTTCACGAAGCCTTCAGCCTGTGAGGTGGAGCTTTGCGGATGTGACGTGATTCACTACCACTCTGAGCCGCGAAGCACCAGGCCGAGAACGTTGCGTACCACCGCTTAGCCTCGCGACACACACATCCCGGGGGCCAGGCCGTAATGGACCATGTATACGTGCCATAGTAAACTTGAACTTGTGCCACGATGCATGTGCCTGTGCCATGGTGCTCTGTGTCTGTGGTGTGGTGACTTGTGCAGCCTGTATCTGCTCCACAGAGCGCCATTCCTATGTCATGGCTTACCACGCCGCCTCAAGGCGTAGATCAGTGGTATGCTGTGGTGAAGGCCTATCACCTCACTGCACTTTCCAGTGTAGAGGGATGGTGTACTACCTACCACCCACGAGTAAAGCCTAGAGGGTAAGCATAGGACAGGATACATCCCGGCATGAGTTCAAGTGCACCTTGGCACAGCTCCATGGTCCATTACAGCACAGGCCTAGTGTGCACTGTGGCAAAGGTGGATAGAACCGCCACAGCACAACTACAGAGCACGGCACGGCAGAGGCGTGCCACACCTCACAAGATCTCCTCAGCGTGGGTCCGCTGTGTACCTCAGTGAAGGCCCCCAGGGATCCTCAATCCTGCCGGGTTGACTCATCTCCCGGAGTCAGTTTGAATTCACTGACGTGGGTTTCAGTGCATCTCATTCTCACTGCCACCAGGCAACCAACCACACACACACACACACACACACACACACACACACACACACACACACACACACGTTCAGCAAACCTCCCCCTGTCCGCTCCAAGGTGAATAAACAATCTTGGAGCCCCGGGTGGTCTTAAAGTGGCCCCGATAGACCCCAAGTATGACCTCCAAACCTGATTTTTTTCCAATCCTTGGGCTTCTGGGCAAACAGACCCGCAGGAATCACGTGCTAAAGGTTTCTACACCCCCACCTGTCTCTCAACCTCACCTTCCTCAGACACACCCAAGCAAGCAACAGCAGTAGGCGGAAAGCTAGAATTTTGATTGTCTGATGTTCCGTTTAGAGTGGGCGCGCCTTTATCTTTACAAAGGAATGGCGGGGTGAGAAGCAGCAGCTCCTCCCTCCTAGAGAGTTTGCTGGCCAACGCCTGCCTCCCTATTCAGCCTGCACTTCCCTCCTCACCCAGCACTCCCCTCGCCTCGGGGAAGCTTCCCTATCACACAATCCCTGCAGCTGGGCCAGTTCTGCACTGGTGGGGTGGAGAGGGATAACATTCAATGCTGGATTCTTGGGAGACCTCAAGTCTGGATGATGGCTGTTCATTGGTGTAACCATTTCTGGGTTCTAACATCATTTATCCCACTGAATGTCTTGGGGTTTTTTTCCCCCCACTGTTTATTAGGATTTAAACCAAGAATTTTGCTTGTGTGTTCAGTAGGAGCTCTACCACTGAGCACACCCAACCTAGCCTTCTGTCATTGGATCTTGACCTCAGATTCCTAGAGGGAGTTTTTAGTCTCCAATACCGGAGATGCCTAAACCAGGACAGTCAGGGCACCTTGACCTTCTTTGTTGCCAGTTTTCAGACCGACTAACAGGAAGTGTGACTACCCCTGAGCCTCTGTGCTGATAAGAAAGCAAAGTTCTTAGAGTGAGAGGGGGTCAGATTCCCCTCAACACAGATTCTGCAGATGAAACCGGGAAGGGTCGTGGGGCAGGGGGCTTCTGAGGAAAGACAGACACTGAACTCAGGGCTGGAAAGACAAACAGCCCTGAGAGTCTGGAGCAGGAGCATGGCAGACCCCAAGAAGAATGTTCTAATTAAGAAGCCTACACTAGAGCTAATCCTCTACAGTGACAGTGTTTAGGTTCAAGATGCCCATGAGGATATAAGCAGGGTCTCCTCGGGAGGACTGCTGAAATCCTGAGACATGTTGAATGCTAACAGCTAGCATTTGATGTGTGACAAGCTGAGAGAGCCAAGCAACTCCCTGTGGACAACTGAGGCAGAGAAACCTGGTGGCAGAAGGGATGTTTTTCTTACCCAGTCAGAAAGATCTGGAATGCCTCCCTCATGTTCGCTGGAGCCTGTCTCGTTTAATTCTCCCAATAGCCCAATCTGGAAACTGTCACAAAATTATAACCTTTAAAACAATTATAGGAATAATTCTTGTCCTTTGTTTAGCGGTGGGGGACAGGTAAGGGGACCACAAAAATAAACAAAAAGACAATCGAAGGCCCTTGCCTGCTGCCTCCCCACTCTGCTCTCCTTACTTGTGGGGCGCGTTATCACCCCAGGAGGGTCTGGATCATCTGGATCTGAGTGTTCTTATCTCTCTCAATGGGTTGAGTCTTTGTTTGTCTGTTTCTGGTGGGGAAACCAAAGACATGGCTGTCAGAGTCACCTTTTGTATTGGGGACCAGCTACCTGAAAGGGTCCCTCAGTAACTCAGAGAGCCTGGATTGAAAGTTGAAGCTAAGAGGGGCTCTCCTGCAGTTTTATCTCCTCCTGAAAACAAATTCACACGCAACTTCTTCTTCCCTTGGCCACCTGGACACTACCCTTTCTTGAAGTACAGAGATGGGCCCCTTCGGGGTCTGAAACTGCTGTGAGGAGGTTCCCCAAAGCAAGGGCTGTGCCTCACAAATTCCTAGGGGGCACTCATGCATATTTCCTTTCAGTCCAGCAGGAAATCAAAGTGCAGGTGCTAAGAGAAAAACCAAACCACTGCGCTGAACAAAGAGACCTCTGGCTCAGGGGCTGACTCTCTACAATTCTCCCTTCGAGACCACATGTTAGGGATTGGGCCAAGCAGGGGGATGGGGGGCGATGTCATGTTCTTCCTTCTCAGCCTCTTCTTTCTTCTCTTCCCAGATGCAACCCCGCCCCCATCCCCCTGGCTCCAGGAAGTCCATTAATGAAATGCTGGCAAAATGGATGCTCCGTGAACTCCTAAGAACACGCAGGTTTTATCTAACAAGGAGAACCTGGAAGCCATTTATCCCAAGCCCTAGCTAGCTAGGTTACAGAGTTTTCCTTGAGTGTCTGAAACAAAGCTGGCCCGGATAGAAAGGCAGCTGGCACCGGAATAAGACCCAGCGATGGATCCAGAGCGATCCAAGCACATTTAAATTTACAAGGGAAGTGAGTGGAAGGTGTATACTATTAACCCGCTTGCTTACCCCCGCCGCCCTCACGGGAGAGAAGATACCAGGCCCTTACCCCTCCATCCTCAGCAGAACCCATATGCAGCTGTGTTCTTTTCCCTCTGCATGGCAGGACGAGAAGATACCACATACCCCAGGACACAAGCGGAAGCCTAGAACATGTTTTGAAGAGTCACCATCTTCTGGCCAGGGCATTTCACATCAACACTCGGGAGGCCGGCTCATGTCCACCCTGGATAGTGAACCGTGAGTCTTGAAGCCAGGCAGTAGCACCTGCTGGTTTGAGTCTTTGTTTTTAGAGTGGCTTTGTTTCTTTCCCGTGTTTTATATTTCCATATACATTTTAGAAACACTTAGAATGAGCCTACTGGTTTCTATACTTCAAAAAAAAAAAGAAAGAAAGAAAAGAAAGAAAAGAAAAGAAAAGAAAAGAAAAGAAAAGTCCTCCCTGAATAGTAATTTAAATTATGCTGACTTGTAATTTAGGGAAAACGTTCTTTTTTGCTTTTGCTTTGAGGGAGGGTCTTGTTGTGTAGTTCAGGCTGGCCTCTAACTCACCACTCTCCCTGCTTTTCCTCCTGAGTGCTGGGGTCACAGGTCTCTGTCTTCACACCCAGCCAACAAAGATGCTTTAACATGAAATTTGCCAAGCCATGCTGCTCCTTTTACTCTCAAGTGTGTGTGTTTGTGTGTGTGTTTACGTGTGTGTCTATGTGTATGTGTTTGTATGTGTGTGAGTGTGTATCTGTCTGTGTTTGTGTCTGTCTGTGTGTATTTGTGTGTGTGTGTTTGTGTTTGTATGTGTCTGTGTGTGTATCCCTGTGTGTCTGTGTGTGTGTGTATCTGTGTCTGTTTATGTGTCAATGTGTGTATATCTCTGTGTGTGATTGTCTGTGTGTCTGTGTATGTTTGTCTGTGTCTGTGTGTGTGTCAATGTGTGTGTATCTGTGTGTATATCTGTGTGTGTGTCTGTGTATGTGTCTGTCTGTCTGTCTATGTCTGTGTGTCTGTATGTGTCTATGTGTCTGTGTGTCTGTCTGTCTGTGTCTGTGTGTGTTTGTGTGTCTGTGTGTGTTCGTATGTGTCTATGTGTGTGTCTGTCTGTCTGTGTGTGTCTGTGTGTGTCTATGTGTGTGTGTGTCTGTCTGTGTGTGTCTGTGTGTGTGTCTATGTGTCTGTGTATCTGTCTGTGTGTGTTTGTGTATCTGTGTATTTGTGTGTGTCTGTCTGTGTGTGTATTTCTGTGTGTCTATGTGTGTTTGTGTGTGTCTGTGTGTGTGTCTATGTGTCTGTGTATCTGTCTGTGTGTGTTTGTGTATCTGTGTATTTGTGTGTGTCTGTCTGTGTGTGTATTTCTGTGTGTCTATGTGTGTTTGTGTGTGTCTGTGTGTGTATCTGTGTCCGTGTGTGTCAATATGTGTGTGTATCTGTGTCCGTGTGTGTCAATATGTGTGTATCTGTGTGTATATCTGTGTGTGTGTGTCTGTGTGTATGTGATTATGTGTATGTCTGTGTGTGTGTCTATGTGTGTGTGTCTTTGTCTGTGTGTGTGTCTGTGTGTGTGATTGTATGTATCTGTGCGTGTGTGTCTGTGTGTGAGGGTGTGCATGTGTGTGTCTGTGTGTGTCTGTGTGTGTGTGCATATGTGTCTGTGTTTTTGTGCATGTGTGTCTGTGTGTGTCTCTGTGTGATTGTGTGATTGTGTATGTGATTGTGTATGTATTGTGTATGTGTGTGTATCTGTGTGTCTGTGTGTGTGTGTCTGTGATTATATGTATCTGTGTGTGTGATCGTGTCAGTGTGTGTAATAGTGTATGTGATTGTGTGTGTGTCTGTGTGTGAGTGTGTGCATATGTGTATGTGAGTGTGTGCATGTGTGTGTTTGTGTGTCTGTGTGTGTGTCTGTGTATGTGATTGTGTGTCTGTGTGTGTCTGTGTCTGTGTGTGTGTCTGTGTGTGTCTGTGTATGTGTGTGTCTGTGTGTGTGTCTGTTTGTGTGTGTCTGTGTGTGTGAATGTGTCTTTGTGTGTCTGTGTGTGTCTGTGTATATGTGTGTGTGTCTGTGTGTGTCTGTGTATGTGTGTGTCTGTGTGTGTGTCTGTTTGTGTGTGTCTGTGTGTGTGTGTGTGTGTCTGTGTGTGTGTGTGTGTGTTTGTGTGTGTGTGTGTGTCTGTGTATGTGTGTCTGTGTGTCTGTGTGTGTGTGTGTGTGTGTGTGTGTCTGTTGTGTGTGTGTCTGTGTGTGTGTGTGTGTGTGTGTGAGTGTGTCTGTGTGTGTGAATGTGTCTTTGTGTGTCTGTGTGTGTCTGTGTGTTCTGGGAATTGAACCTGGGTCCTCTGGAAGAGAGGTCAGTGCTTTCTTAACTGCTGAGCCATCTCTCCAGTCCCTATTTATTCCCCCACTCTTTTTTTTAAAAACTAGATATATTTTATTGTACATGTATGATCATTTTTTTCTCTCTGTGTGAGTGAAGCACATGCGTGTTTCATGCCTGCAGAGGTCAGAAAGCATCAGAAGGCACCAAATCCAGTTCCAGTTCCAGTTCCCTGGAACTGGACTCATCAGCATTTACGAAGCACGGTGTGGCTGGTAGGAACCGAACCTAGGTCTTCTGGAAGAGCAGCAACTGCTCCCAACTGTGGAGCCATCTCTCTAGGCCCCTCTCTGCTCTCATCCTTGCCTTCTCTCCACGAGACTTTATAGCTTCACTGTGTTAACCTTTGACCAATGTTTCCCTGGGTGTTTCGTGGTTTTCATATTACTGTAGGTGGCACTTTTACTTCAACCTCTTTCTTTACATTCTGGTTATTTGTAGCAAATACGTAGAAATACAAACGGCATTTTTGCATTGATCTTGCATCCCTCGGTTTTGTAAACCCATTTGTGGGGTCTCCGTAGCTTCGTTATGTTAGATTTTCATGAGACTTTAGACAAGAATATAGAGGGCACAGAGTTTGTAATTATCCCTACTGTGCTTCTAACATCCGGAGATAATGAGCTTCCCTTCTCATGGCCAATATCAGTAAACCGTACCCTTCCTCTTCCTCTTCCTCCTCCTCCCTCTCTTCCTCCCTTTCTTCCTCTTCCTCCTCCTCTCCTTCCTCCTCCTCCCCACTCTCCCTTCCTGAGACTTATCCATTCAATTAGTGGACATATTTCTCATGGTATGGGGACAGAATATTGAACCTCTGCTTTAAGGGCTTACAGTCTGCAACAAAGCTATACTCAGCTCTATTTGTACATTTTATTTTGAGACAAAGTCTCACTAAGTTGACCAGGTAGGCCTTGAATTTACTGTGTAGTCCAGGCAGGCCTTGAACTTTCGATCCCATGGCCTCAGCCTCCGGAACAGCTAGGATCACAGGCCTAGCCGCCTGGCCCAACCTGACATCTTATTGATCTTTTACACTATCAGCTTTTGGTTTCATTGATTTTTCTCTGTCACGTTTGTTTTATGATTTGTGGCTTTCTGTTTTGATCTTGGTTATTTCCTCTTTTCTGCTGACTTTGAGTTAAATATTTTGTCCTTTTCCTGGCTTATCAGTTTGGAGGTGAGAGACAGGGACCTAAACTAAACATTTGACTCTTGCTCCAGAGGTGGACAGAGTTCTCAAATTCCGATATTTTATATGTTACACTATTTATATGATTTATTTATAGTACAGGACACTTTCTGGCTGGCATGGTGTTACATGCCTGCAATGCTAGCACTAGGAAGGATGAGGCAGGAGGATTGCCACAACTTCAAAGCTAGGCAGGTCTATATAGACAAACACTCTTTTAAAAAAATAAAAAAAAGAAAGAAAAGAAAAAATCCTGTTTGCCTTCCCCCTTTATCCTCCCTATTCTTTGGGTCTAGGGTTATTTGGAAATTTAAACACAACACTTGCTTTACCACCCAGACTATGGTCTATCTTTATAAATGTTTTGTGTGCATTTAAAAGAAATGTCTTGTGTCCAGGTGGTTTGTTCCAAAAATGTCAGCTAGGTCCAGTTGGTGGCTTGGCCAGTCCCAGCCCCACATACCCTTGCTGGCATTCCGCCTACTTGTCCCATCAAGTAATGGGAATACAAGATATAAAAATGCCCACCTAGTGTGGCAGAGTCCACTCTTTCTCTGTGTAGTTCTTTGTGTATCTGGAAACTGTGCGGGGTCATTGTGCCCAATGGATTAATGACCCCGTTATCATTACAAAATGAACCCTTTAGTGTTGGGCTTCTCTCTGAAGCCCACTGGTCTGGCATTAATGCGGCCTTTATTTGCTGGGCCGGGAGATGCAACCTAGCACCCCGCTTCTTGTTTGACAAGCATGCCACTGCGAAGCCACACCCACAGTCCTCAGCTTTCTTTTGGTCAGGGTTAGCAGCTTCAGTCTCTTCTCATCCTTTGTGTTTCCACGTCCTTGCAGGCAGCTTTGGGCCTCGCTTGTCTGTTAATGGGGAGGGGGGTGGGGGAGGTTTTAGTTAGATTTAAGCCTACCTTCTACTTGGTTTCCTTTTCTCTCCCAGCTCCCCTTTCTCCTTTGTCTTCGGTCTTCCAGGCTAGTTGTTACTTTGTATCGGACAAGGTACTTTGTATCTCCCTCGTAGGTTTGTTAACCCTAATTCTTCACTTGGTTGCTTTGCTGTGGCTTTAAGAACTGTAGTACATGTGGTGAAGCGCTTCACACAGAGCACAAAGACCTCAACCCAAGACACCGGGTCCCTCTACTATGGTCACAAATGTTAATTTTTGTGTGTTGTAAACCCTACACTACATCTGCAGTATTTTAAACTTCTAAGGAAATCTAAAAACTTGGACTGGAGAGATGGACCAGTGATTAGTAAGTTCATGATTATGACTCTCAGGACTCACATTGGGCAGTTCACAACTGCCCACAGCTCCAACTCTAAGGGGACCCCACATGTCTGGCCTCTACAAGCACCAGTACTCATGTGCATGTGCCTGCACACACACACACACACACACACACACACACACATATTTAAAATAATTCTTTGAGACAGAATCTCACTGTGTAGTCCTAGAACTTTCTATGTACACCACGACTGGATTCTTAAGTCTACGTGACAGTGTGTTGGATTGAGGTTAAAGCCATATTCTACCACACACAGCATATGACTTTTTTTAAAAAAAAAAAAGGAATTTAAAGAATTTTTTTCAAAAACAACAATAAAAAACCCCAGTCTTGAATATTTACCGACATAGCATGATGGTTGATGTTCCAATTTGACGGGTTTACTTGACATTTCCTGAGCTGTGGGTACACCCTTTCAGTTCCAGGATGTCTGTAAAAGGTTTTATTGCACCTTTGTTCTTGGGAGTTATTTTCAGAGAGGGTGGAATTTGAGGGTGACAGCTCTTTCCTTGAGGACACTTCAAAGATGCTGCTGCTATCCTCTTGTTTGTGTGTTGTTTCTAGCCAGAAATCTGCATTAATCCTTGACTTTGTTCTCTAAATCCCTGCCTTTCCCCACTGGCTGTCTTTAAGACTTTTCCCTCCTTGCCATGATTACTAGTTTAGACAAATTTGTGGGGTGTCTGGGTGTCATTTTTGGCTCCCTTGGTCATCACTTGGGGTTCAGTGAGTCCTTCTGGTAGTGGGTGAATGTGACCATATACCAGTTATTATTTCTTTTTTTTTCGGAGCTGGGGACCGAACCCAGGGCCTTGCGCTTGCTAGGCAAGTGCTCTACCACTGAGCTAAATCCCCAACCCCAGTTGTTATTTCTTAATACCTCTTCTAATCCTGCGCTCCCTTGTGCTTCAGGCTCCTGGGTCACCTCCATATTGAGATGCAGGGTCTCACCCAACAACTTCTCTGGTGCTACTTTGGGTCACACACACACACACACACACACACACACACACACACAAGTGATTCATTTTAGTAGGTCCCTGTTCCTCCATGTCCTCTTCCCCTGCCCACGCCCAATCTGCCGATGGCCTCCTGCAGTGTGCTGTTCACCTCAGCGGCCCTTGGAAGTTGAGTTTGTTTCCTTCTTCTCCTAATCTCCTGCGTGGCCCCGTATCTTTTGAAACTCGGCGATATAATTGCAATCACCTTTTCCACGTCTTCTGCTGCTTATTGGAAAGTCTGAGGAGTCCCAGGTCAGCTGTAATTAACGAGTCTCCTCATTGTGGGTGGCATTCCTAAACCTCTTTGAACCGTCTGGTAAACTTTTTAACTGGTTGCCAGACCTTGGAAATTTCACCCCGCGTGTGTGCCGCCTATCTCTGCATTCCTGTAAATATTCTTGAGCTCCGTTCAGGGGTGCAGTCGAATTACCTGGGAATGGTTTCATCCTTCTGGGTCTGGTTTGTATCACATAAGAGGTGGGTTGGAAACACATTTAATCTCAAGCTAATTATTTCCCTCTGCTGGGGATAGAATTCACCTTCTGAGAATTCCATCCAGCACCCTGAGAGCCTGAGGCTTTCCAGACTGACGGGGGGGATAACAGAAGTGATCCACAGCCCTAGTGAGTGAATGCTGGCCACTCTCCCTGTCTAATCTCTTCAGATGATTTAAACTGTGGTGGTTGTTGTTTCGTGGAATTTGGGATAAAACCCAGGACCTGTAGCACATTAGGCAAGCATTTCTACCTCTGAGGGGCACCCCCCAGTACCTGACATTTTTCTCTTTAGTGTACACACACACACACACACACAAAGGGGGTGCACAATTCTCTGCTGGATGCCGGAGGGCAAGTCCTGGCAGCCTCAGAGGTTCCCTCTCTTTACGGCTTTCTCATTGTGCTCCGACCTGAGAGCTCTGGCACCTGAATCTCTCCCTGCTCAATGCTGGCTCCTCAGCGAGGGCTGCCTCCAGAAGCTGTCTGAATTTTCCCTCCTGGAATTAAGGCCTGGAATCTCAGCCCAGGACAAAAGCTAAGGCAGTCGCTCTCTCGTTTCCTGTCTTTCAGCCACGTTCATCTTAAACTACATTTTCAGACATTCCCCTAGTGTCCCTGTGGTGGTGGGGTGTGCACGTGCGTGCATGTGCCTGTGTGTATGTGTGTGTGTGTGTGTGTGTGTGTGTATGTGTGTGTGTGTGTGCCTGCGTGTGTGTGTGTGTGTGTGTGTGTGTGTGTGTGTGTGTGTGTGTGTGTGTGTGTGTGTGTGTGTGTGTGTGTGTGTGTGTGTGTGTGTGTGTGTGTGTACGTGCGTGTGTGTGAGTTTTCTCACAGGCCTTTAGCCTGGGTCTCACTGATTAGGTAAGGCTGACTAGCCAGTGAACCTCAAGGATCCTCCTGTCTCTACTTGATAAACTCTGAGATTCCGAGTGCATACCGCTATGTCTAGCTCTTTTTACATGGTTTCTGGGGAACTGAACTCAGTTCCTTCATGTTCACCCAACCTGCGCATAATCAACAGGACTCTCTCCCCAGCCTACTTTTGTGATTTTTTTACGTGAGACTCGATCTGTTCTTGGCTGTGCCAACTGTGAACATGGAAGTGCAGCGGCCATGTTTCCCGGGGTGACCGCCCATATCCTCACAGCTTCAACTAGGAGTGTTTAAATGTATGTCCTATTCTGTCTGACAGGAGGGTACAGTTGTCACTGTGGGACTCTCCTAGCGTTTATGTACACAAAGCAGCCCGCTTGCTTGCTTTCTCTGGGAAACTAAGAATATGTTCAGGCAAACATGGGATCCGCACTCTCAGAGGGTCTCAAGGGTACACAAGCCCACAGACTCCAGCTCAGTCAAACTATCAGGACGCCAAAGCTCGTGACGGAACGGACAGAAGTATCAGAAGCCGGTAGCGTTGGGGAAGACATGGCATTGAGGCCACAGCGCCCTTGGAGATGGAGTCCGCAGGGTGACAAGTGAAGGCTCCCACCAGCTGTTATTTCTGTACAGCCAGGGCGGGGGCTCAGCCCTGGAGAGCAACTAGCGTTTCTTGCTGAAGGCCTATCTGCTTGCCGAGCCACTTCTGGACCCGGAGCCCCCTCCTCTCTCTCTCTCGGGGGCCTTTGCCTGTGGGACAAGGTCAAGCCCGCCAGCAGGCTAGCTCAGGGTTGAGGCAGGGCAAGCTGGGGCCTCACATGGCTGGACTGCCCAAGCCAAGGGGCTGCCAGGGTATCAGCTAATCCCTCCAAGAGGCCGGTAAGAGTGGGTTTTGGGTCCCATTTTCCATATTAGGAGCCAGAACTCCTGAGGTACTCAACTGGCAGAAGGGTTGACTCTAAGTCTTCCTGTTCTGTAGCCATGAGCTGCCCCTTCACTCAAAAACTACTGTTCCTTAAATTCCAGGGCACCCGGACCCCAGACTCTCCTCACCTTGGCCCATTGCCTGGGTAGAAATAAGACACCAGAGAGCTCCCTGCCATGCTCCAGGCCTTCTAAGTAGAACAAAGCTGCGCATACCCAAGCCATCTGTGGCAGGTAATGATGGATTGAGAGGGTGTGGGATGAGGGTCTGTCCTAAATAGGACATGCTGAGAGCCTGGCAGGAGGCAGCTATGCCCTGATCTCACACACGCGTGGGGCTAAAATTGGAGTTGAGGTAGTCTTGACTTTTTCCAACCTTGGTTCACCCATCCTTGGCCTTTACTTGGGAAGGGTGGACAGGTGGTCCTGGCCCCTGGGCCCATGTGCCTGAATTCCTGTGCTCTCAGCAGAAGCCCTAAAATAGACAAGGACAGGAGACTTGATGGCGCTGCACCCTGCCTCCCTGTGAGGAGCCACGGGGTTTCTGTGGACTGACACAGGGGCTAATCCCTCCTGCTCCCCAAACCTGTGGTGATCTGGGGAGCTGAGGCACCAGGCAGGCCTGGCCTTGGATTTCTACCCAACCGCTTGTTGCTTGGGGGCTTAGGGCAAGCCTCCTAAGCCCTGTGAGCCTCCCATTCCTCATTTGTTCACACTCTTTGCCCTTCCCTCTGTGAGGCCTGGAGACTCGCCCTTCTCCAAAGTGCCTTAATTGGTCCTTTTTCTCATTCCCAAGGTCCTATAGCCATGTCTTATTTCTTCCGTAGACCCAGAACACACAGAGTTGGCTATGCAAAGACTCATCCTGCGCTCTGAAGTATGCAATTTACTTCTGACTAAAGCCTCTGTCCTCCGTCGGCTTCAAGTGTCCCCAGCTGACATACAGGCAGAGCAGTGTGGTAGCTGCTTGAGTTTCCTGGCAGAGAGCTGATTTACCAGGTTCCAACTTGGGGTTCAGGGGCCAGGCAGGGCCTTCACCTGGTGGGAAGCAGGCTGTAGCCTGAAGTGACTACACTCAGGGGACTGTGTGCCTGATCCTTACAAGAGTTGGTCAAGAACGCTCTCTGCCCTGGTTTACGGCTGGGAAAACTGGAGCCCACCAGTAAGAAGTAACAAATTCAGGCTAAGAAGTAACATATTCAGGCTAAGAAGTAACATATTCAGGCTTGCACAGCCAGCAGTGAGCAGGCCTGATGGCGACACCCAGTTCTGTTACAATCCGGCATGCATGTTGGTATGGTTTCCATCATACATACACACACCATAATCCATAGAAACGTCTAAGAGAGGTCTCTTTTTCTCATTCTGAAGCCACCAACTTGTAGAAGTCAAACAAGAGCCTCCTGGCATGCTGTCCCATGTCCTGGGTTGTTTTCAGGGTCAGGAATCTGTGAGCGTTGGGTATGTTGGCCAAGACCCCAGAATGGCTCTGATCCCCTGCTGTCTCTCCGTAGCCATCTCAAGACCTCCGCCTGAACCTGGTGGGTGGGTAGAGGGGAATGACATCTTTTCCTTATAAGTCCAGTCCTTGGGACACTCGGGTGGCTTGGTGCCTGGCAGCTGTAGCCATTGCTGACCTTCTATTTGTGGACTGTAACCTCTGTACCATTTTGAAAGGTCTTTCTGAAGTGGTGGCTCTTGCCGTAGAGGCACCAAAGGACTGATCCTGTCTCCAAGGGCCTCAACTCTGCCCTTTGGTGAGTTTCAGGACAAGTACGGTTACGTTGCAGTTTCTTATGGACTCTGTCAGGACACTCAAAGTTCACTGGGCTTAGCATAACCCCAAAGGAGGGTCTCCTTCCCTAGGCTACAGGCGAGAGAGCTATGAGTCCAAAGGGACAAGCTTAGCCAGGTTTGGGAATCTAAGTCTGTGTGTGTGTGTGCGTGTCTGTGTGTGTGTGTGTGTGTGTGTGTGTCTGTGTGTCTGTGTGTCTGTGTGTCTGTGTGTCTAAAAACCATAGCTGATCTTTTAGAGGGGGTCACAAAGTCTGTCTCTCTGCAGATGAGGCGAAGAGGCCTGGGATCCCAGCACACGGGAACAAGAAGCAGGAGGTTTTCAACGTTGAGGTAAGTGGAGTGTATACAGTGTGTTGTAGGCTAGGCTGAGGTACATACTGAGGTCCCCATCTTGAAGCCCTGCACAGGACCTTGGCTCCAATCCCCAGAACTGCAGGACAGCGAACTAACACCATAAAAGGCCTGCCTTTCAATCTTCTTTAGATACCTCCCCAACAGGTGGCCAAGGGCAGTGCCAACGCGATGTGCTACGACGTGGCATGTTCTACTCTATTTCCAGGCTCTTCTTTGGTTACAGGCATCTGAGTTTTCCAACAGGTGGCAGGACCACCCAATGTCCCCCCATGACAAGTGGAGCAGGCGCCATAGGAGAATGGGACAGAGTACGTGCAGGCTCAGTCCGGCCCAGGCTGGAATGTACATGGGCCCCGGAGTCTGGTTTCAACGCTGCCTCCAACCCCTATGCCCCCACCCCTACACTCCACGAGCAGCCATTGTGTTAACCATGGCCGGAACTTGCGGCTACGGCTCTAATAGTTATGCGTTTTCTTCCATTATCTGACCCAAAACTGCACAGGTGTTAGAAGGACGGGGTTCCTGGGGTTTCAGGCTGAGTGTAGGGGGGCAGCAGTCTCTGAGGGAGTCTCTTCTTAGCTATGTAGGCCTACAGAGTTCTCTGGAAGAGTGTCCGTTCTGCCAGCACAAGTGCTTTGAGTTTTAAGACCAGGGTCTGCAGGGAAGATGTCTCGGTATCCTCACAACTCCCAGTTTCTTGATCCATTTGGGGACAGAATTGAGAGCCTCGCTCGCCTGAGTGCAAACTGTTTGGTGACATGACCTCCCTTAAGGTCCTCAGTGGCCCAGTATTCTCTTGGCCTCTTTTCTACCTCCTAAAGCTCTCTCTGCTCATGAAGAGATAGCCAGACGCTGGCTATTGCTCCTCAAGGGTGAGCAGAAAGGACCATCCACTCTAGCCGTCCCTCGGACAGCTTTAAAGCCACCCTGGGATATTGAAGCCAGCTAGGAAGTGAGGATAGATAGTGTATATGACAAACGTGGAGTCAGGAGCCACACCCGGTCAGTGGCAGAGCCTGAGACCTAGGCAAGGGTCAGGCAAAGCCCAGGAGGAGTTCTACTAGATGTAGGAACAGTTTTTCTCCCCAGTGGATGGGGATTGGCCAGAAACTGCAGGCCTTAAGTATACAGAGGCATGGGTGGTAGAGGCTCTCAAACCCTTCCTTCTGTATACCACAGCTCTCTACACCAGACCCGAGGGTACACAGCAACATCCTTTCCCAGAAGTGCCATCTGTATGTATAGGGAGAATTTCAATAGGTCTTATCCTCCAGTCAGGGAGGCTTGCCAAGATCTGCTTGTCCCCAGGTCGGGGAGCCTGAGGAAGCTCTGTACGAGGAGACAGAAATGTCTAGGTGACCTGCCTGGGCCTCTAGCCAGGTTGGGGCCCCACTCCCAGCCAAGCTACCCTGCCTAGGTTTCCCTGGCCTTGAGCGTTGGAAGGTTCTACAAAGATGGTATTCATGGCGAGGCCTTAAGTCCTCTTCAGGATGCAGCGGGATTTAAATAAATACATAAGGAAGTTGGATGCTGGGGCCAGACTGGGCTTGTCCAGGGTGGTGGGTACAACTCATGTTAGGAGAGAGAAATCACAGCTTCCATGTGCACAGCCTTCTTAGCTCTGGGAAGTCTCTTCTTCTTTGTCCGACTGTGGGAGAGTCCCATAGAACCTGACTCAGCAATGGGTGGGATTTCTCCACAGCCAGACACTATCTAGAGGCTAGATAAGAGCTTTAAGCTCCCATGGCTCCACTTAGCAGATACTGGGATTTCTCTCTTCACTCTTTTACAAAGGCAGCGCCTGGGGTTGGGTATCCCACAATGCACATTGAAGAAATGAGACACAGTGAACCTCAGAGCTGGCCCTGAGCTGGGCATCTGAGCAAGCAGCGAGGAAACTGAGGCAGAGAGCCAGCCCTGAAATTAGAAAGAAATTCAAACCTCCCCCGGGAGTGTGTTCTCCGGGTCCCCGTGTGCGGGAAGGGGTGCTGACCTTCGGTGTGCTTGTACTGCTGCACAAACCACCCCCAGCCTGCACAAACAGAGCAGGAAAGGCCTCTGCATGACCTTTGACTTTTAAAGAGATTCCTGTGTCTGGATGACCTTTGACTTCTAAAGGGAGTCACCAAGGCCAGGGGCCCAGTGACCTTCTGTTTGAAGCTCTGCTTCTGGTTCTGAAGTACGTTAGGGGCAGGAAGAGGGCAGAGGGGGCTGACCACACCAGCCAAGAATGTGGCTTTCCTCTAGCGGGCCTGGGGGGACACTGCGTCAAGGTCTGACAGTAACCAAGCTATGAAACTTCTTCCCGTCCCTCATGAGGAAACCTGGTTCTCCAAAACCAGATCCCTTTAAAGAGGGAACGTTGGAAAGAGCAGCCACTCTCTCACCACATGACAACTCAGGAAAGCAAGCTCTTCCTGGAACAGTTAATTGGGGGAAGTTAGACCCTCTCTCAGACCCACTGAGGAAGGAGGACTCCTTGGAAGAAGTCCCACCTTCCACCAAGTCTGGAGCTCTTGCAGTCCCTCACTGGAAAAGGGCCTCTGGGGACAGGCAACAAACTGCCCAGTGGGGTCAGCTCCAGCTAGCTGACTGATAAATGAGTACTCTGTCATGCCGTGTAGGGACCTTTGACATAGACAGATGACGGGTCAACACACCCTGCAATCCTCCCGCCCTCCAAGCAAGGCTCAGCTCCCCCAAAAGCAGCCCCCGAGGGCAGAGGAAAAGAGGTGTATGCGCCCTCCCTCCTTGGCTCATATCAGGTTCCCATTTTTCCTATGTGTTTTGCATCCCCTGTTGTTGTGTAACCTCTCCCGATTTAATAAAGTCTCCGAGGCGTCTGCCACGTTCAGAGTGCAGACTGGTGTAGCGCTTTGAGAAGAGCACCTCAAATGCTCCTTTCCTATGCATTTTACATATGGATAGAATGCTTCAGTCACCCTTTTCTCCCCTAGCAGTTCTGTTCGTAATGAGGAAAACGAAAAATAATTTTGGTGACCTCCTGCCCATCATTAAAAAAATGGCTTGATGAAATGCTTCCATTTAAGGGGCACTATTTACTACTTGGTCAACAGACAGAACGAAGCCGGGCGGCAGGCACAGGCGAGGGAAGTCGGGAGTGTGTTGTTGGGAGCAAAGACAAGTTGAAGGGACCGTCTGTGTCGGATGATCCCATCTGTTAAAAAAAGCACGAGTGTGTACACATTTAGTTAAATGACTGGATATGCCTAAAAATATTTGGAAGGAGCCACGGCAGCCAGTCAGCAGTGAATATTTTGGGGGAATCTACATTCTTCCCTATCTGAATCTGTTACAGCAAACTACTTCTGTCATGTAAAAATAAAGATCAGCCAAAATGGCTTACCTTCAGAGGCAATCAGCGCCCCAAGGGAACATTGCTATAGACACCCTATGGGCTCTGCTCAGTGCCCATTTGAGCCGTATCTGGGTCTCTGGAGAGAGATGCCCCTCCCCAGCGGAGATCTGGTTTACTGTCTACTGGTTTAATGATATGCAGACCTTGGCAGGCCTTGTGTGCTGTCCTGTAGATTGGTTGTATCTTCAGTGTTCTGTTTCTTTGTGGACTTTGGTTGGATGTGGACAGAAGGACCAGAAACATCCAGAATCCACTCCGGGGTGATAATGGATCCCGTTATCGGTGCCTTATCTCTTCCTCCAGCTCCTACTGCTCTTGTTCTCCCTCTGCAACCACTCCTGAATTTTGCCCCCAAACTCTGAGGAAGTTGTCCCGGCAGGTTTCATGACAGAGCTAGATGTGGGGACAGGAGACTGCCTGGATCTCTGGCGTGGGTGAGTGGTTTGGACCATGGGTTGCCCACATGACACCATGACATCTGGCCCACGCGGCTGAGGACAGACAGAGTCTCTGTGCTCCTTCTGGAACTTAGCACAACTCAGGCTCTTAAGTGCTGCCCTTGAAGACCTGGAACCCCTTGTTGGGAGAGCATTTTATAATGAGAGAATGAGGAGTGGAGGAAGGCTAATGGAAAACGATGAACTCTTGTCCTAGAAGTAGTTGAGGAAGGGACAGGGTCCTATCCTAAGGAGCTATAGCCCCATCACCAATCCCAGCCATGGGGACATTTCCTTCATTTTGTTTCTCCATTCTGTCCCACACACCTACCAAGGGCTCATTAGCTCTGGTTTTGGTTCATTTCAGAGGGTAGATGACACCACCATCCACATATAGCCAAGACATTCACATTTTTCAAATGAAAAAGCAAAAGAACAGACAAGAAACGACCATCTCACGGTGGCCACCTGTCCTTGCAGTCACTGGGAGAGAGCATGGGGTGGAGGGGTTTTGCCAGGGCAACAGTGCAGGAGATAAAGACTGAGGTATAAGCCTGGAGCCGTCTCCACTACACAAGTCCACATCAGAGCACTCGCAAGGAGCCTGGAATTACTCCATGCACAGCCATCCCAACAGTATACACTCAGCGCTTCCCAAGAGCAGGATGTACTGCTTACATGGTCGTGGGCTTTCATGGTAAGGTTTGGCTGAGTTTGGTTTGTGAACGGAACTGTTTATCAGGCTGCCGAAGGATGATACACTGTTACACATCCAGGAAGCTGTCCTCAGTAGCTGCGGAGGTTCCAGAGACACAGCTCTGAAAGACAATTAGTTACTGCAGGGACCCAACAAGAAATAAGGCAGACAGTACAGGTCTAGGGGGGCCATGGCTCTAGCAATTCAAGAGATGAGGGCTAGCTGGATCACCCTCTCTGGAGGGGTCAAAAAGCCAGTGACAAAAAGTAACCCCACTTCAGGGCTCAGCAGGATGCTGGACACAGCAATGACATACCCACTTGACTAGTAAGGAGACCAAGAAGCCACAAGGTTAGACCTCTGCCCTAGCCATAAAACACAGGTGGCCTGGGGCCTGTATCTTTCCAGACCTCAGCCTGTCACCATGTCCAGATGCCACCCTGGGCCAGGATAGGATCTGCCTGAGACCTCCAGCAAGAATAGAGAAATCAAGTCAGCCCTAATTAAATCACACACGGAGTCTGGAGGATGGGCCCCCCCCCCCGTGCCACCTGCCTGCAGGCTTTATTGTACCCAGTTAATCCTGTCCAGGTGTCTTCTGGCGGCCCCTGATCAATTAGTCACTGCAACTGAAGCTGAGTGTAATTAATTATTCAATTTTGAGCTGTTCCAGTTTAATGCGGCTGAAGTGACATCATGTAGCCCGGGCGTGCTACAGGCAAGGGACAAAGGCAGGCAGGGCTGAACAAAAGCCCCCATGCAGTGCACCTGACCTGTTCTGAGTCAGTCCTAATCCTCCGGCCTCACAGAGCGAGCCCACTCACCTCACGCCCGTGCTGAGCAGGTGTGTACACCCCCCACATGGGCCTGCTGACCTCAGCCTGCACCAGGAGGCTGAACCTCTGGGGTCAGTGACACTCATTAATCAGTTTTCTGTCCCCACTCGGCTCTGAGCCTGCTTCTTCCTCACCCCAAAGCCTGAATCTGTAGCTCTGAGGGACCCCACAGGATTCTTCTATGGCCGCTGCTCTGCCCTAACACCAGGCACTGAGGCAAGGTGGGGGCCCTGGAAGCCCTAAAGCAAGAGACTGGATCTGAGAGAGGCTGGGCAGAATCCCTGCAAAGCCTTCTGCTGGATGGGGCCCACCTTGAAGGCAGTAAAGGGAATTAATGCTGATTGTCCTTTCTTCCTCTGTGGCCTGAGGGAAATACCTCTCCTCCTCTTTCTTCCTAATTGGATCCCAGCGCCAGCATCTACCTCCCTATCACCTCAGTCAAGCCCTAACATTCGATCTCACTACAAGTCCCTGGGATCTGCAAGTCCCGTGAGCCACACAGAGTTTGTGTCCACAAAGCCAGCTCCTCCTTCCCGTCTTGCAGGCTTAGAGTGACCCGTGCACATCTTGCAGTCGCCTTCCTCCGGACCCTTGTTCTCTTTCCTCTTGCTTCGAAACGGGCAGCTCTTCAGAGTCCACAGCAACCCGGCTCTCCCTTGGGTCCCCCTCCCTCTCCTGAAGGGTCCCGAGTACGTGTTCATAGGCGCCTCCAGCTCGACGCGATGACCTCTCTCCCTGGCTGTGTTTTCTGGGCCCCTGGCTCTATGCTTAATGGACCCTCCAGAAATGTTTGCTGAATTCATGAAAAAAGAAATGATTAAATCAGCCAAATTGAACTCATTATCCTCCCTCCCCCTCCTTTCACCAACGAGGGAAACCCCGGACTCTGCACGTAGATAATGGTGTCATTACCAGCCACTCAGCCTGCCCAGCTGCCAGGGGCATCTCCACTCTCTTCTCGCCACACCAGCAACCAATGAGCTACCTGGCTGGCTCAAAGCAGACTCCAGCCCTGCACCTCTCCCTGCCCCTCCTCACGAGCTGGCTTTGGGGCTTATTGTCTCTTCCCATTGTGTCTGTGCAGGTCCATTCTGCGGCCCGCCCCCAACATTATACAACCTATACAGCCTATAGCCAAGGTGGTTTCTTACTGGCCTTTCTGAAATGCCAACTGGACACAAAGTGTTCTGCTTTCAAATGTCCAGATGGCTAGAGTATAGAGGGGTGGGAGACGATTTGTCTGGTGTCCATGAGGCTCTGGGTTCTACCCTCAGTGGCTCAGAAAGAAAGAAAAGAAAAAAAAAAGGAAATGTTCAGGTGATCTGAAAATTCAGTATCTGGGCATGCGCTGGGGAGGGGGTGTGGGGGTGGAGCCATCAGGGCCTCTGACAGAAACATGCTCACCCATATTCTTAGCAGCGTTGGCCACAGCGGACTTACCATGGAGACAGCTAAGTGTCCCCAGATGGAGTCTACCCGATGTGGTCAATGGGCACAGTGGGATGAAGCCTGACTTTAAAAGAGCAGGACACAGGCCAGACATGGTGGTAAACCCCGTTAATCGCAGACCTCAGAAGGCAGAGGCAGATCTCTGTGAGTTAGTCTCAAAAAACAAAACAACAACAACAAAAAATGAGAGTAGAGGAAGGCATGGCCACAGCATGCTGCCAGGCTGTTGTTTTGAATAAGATGAGGAAGAACAGATTCTTTAACTCCACTCATATGATGAACCCCGGGGAGAAACACTCGGATGTCGGGGTGTGTGGAGAGCACTGCATCATGGGAATGGAGTTCTGACTGGCTTGAATGGTGATGGCAGAAGCACAAAGCATCATGGGAATGGAGTTCTGATTGGAATGAATGGTGATGGTGGAAGCACAAAGCATCATGGGAATGGAGTTCTGATTGGAAATGAATGGTGATGGTGGAAGCACAAAGCATCATGGGAATGGAGTTCTGACTGGCATGAATGGTGATGGTGGATGCACAGAGCGTGCCTTGTGCCTTGAACATAAGTGTAAGAACAGTTCTGGACTTCGGTGATGTCTACAGTGATATGCAGTGGTAAGGTGGCAGTTTTGTCCACCACAGACCCAAATGTATGGCAGTTCCCACAAGAGTGTAAGAGCTGACAAAGCCCCACACTCGGGGTGTTTCTTTGCCTCGTCTCTTCCCTTTTCTCTTTTCTTTTTCTTTTTTCCTGGCCGTGAGACTAGAATCAGGAGCAGATCCAGGCAAGTCCTCCACACCAAGCCCCTCCCAGTCCCTCTCTTCGAGTTTTTTCTGGTCTTAGATGTGTTCTTACCATGTGCTGGCCACCTGCTGTATTCACAAAGGTCCATGCTGCACGAATCTGCAATCTGGATGTCCTGTGTCAAACGTACCACAGGCTGTGCTGTGCAGCTTGGTTCAGGGACAGTATGACCTGCTCACAGTGACTAAAGGACCTAATTCGTGATGCATATCCTAGAATGTGTTTTTTGTCGTCATGTGTTCCACGGGTACATCTTAGCACAACTTTTAAGCGCCCTCAAATTAAAAAATGCAAAATGTTCAAATGTCTGGGAGATCTTTGTCTCTAACTTCCCGAGTCTGCCCTAGCACCTCTTCTGGTTGGGGAGCCTGGCGTAGCCCTCTCTCTTCCACTTTGCCTTCACATGCTCCACTCCGGGTAACCTTGTCTGTCTGAATCCAAGTCTTTCTCTGCCCCATGAGACTCTCACCGTATCATTAGGCCACACCTACTCTCCCCCCACCCCACACTCCACAGCTCTGGTTATGCCTGGCAACAAGAAACCATGGATAAATAGTGGGTGAATTAATGAAGGAGGAATGAATGTATGGCTTGTTTATATCCAGAGCCTCATGAAGTCTTCCTTGTTTCCAGTCCCGACAGCCCCAGTGCACTGAATCTCTAGAAGGAAGGAGGCTGAGTACAGCAGAGAAGGAAGGTGTGGACCAGGTCCTTGGAGCAGCCCTGAGAACTGAAAAGGTATGCTCACTGGGTGACAGCCCATCCATCAGCTGGTCTGTTTATGCAGTCGGCATAATTGGTTTCTGTGTGTGAGAGAGATCCCTTCAGGAAAAGGGAGGTAGAAGAAAGAAGACGGGGAGGCACAGGGGACGGGACAATGCAGTCTAGCAGAACTGGGGGGGTTTAGTCCAGGATATGTACAGGGAGGCCTGTCCCAAGAAAGAGCCCGGACACTTCACCTGAATCACTAGGAGGCACTGGAAAGGCCCCGGAGACTTTCCTCCTATCAGCCATTTTGTTGGGAAACAGCTAGGATAGAGTGGAGTGGGAAAGCTACAGAGCACAAGGCCAAGAGGGAGCCTGGAGGGGTCATCGCTGCCCCCAGAGCCAACATGTGCTCCGTTAATGGGCAGGACTAGAGCATGTCTTGCTATGAGGCCAGAGTAGCACCATACAGAGATGAGTCTTCAGCCCTGGAGATGGCCACAAATCCAGGTGCCAAGATTGGGGTAAAAGTTCCAAGATGCCAAATGCAGCCAGATGGAGGCACCCTCTTAACTTTGAGCCCTCTAGAGTCCCTCTCAAGGCCCATGTTCCAGAGGAAAAGATATTCAGATATAATGTAGCTTCTTGGCCTTCATTTCTTTTATTGTGAGGGTGGGCACCTTGTTAGGACCCCTGAGCAGGGAGGGAGGGCATCCATTGACCAGATCTTCCTAGGAGACTCTGTGTAAAGTTCTCTGGGACCGACTGAAACCCAGAAAGCCTCTTGAGTCAGCCATCATAGCTCCAGGCTGGCAGGGCTCCCTACAAGGTCATGTCTAATTGTCCTGTGGCCTAGCCGATTAGCACAGTTACCACCAGCTCAGGAAAGAGGTAGACTTCCGAGCGCCAGGAATTAAGCTGAGACTTTGCAAGTTCATGCTTTTGCCTGCCCCAGAGAGTAACATGGATACCCGTGGGCAGTGCTGGGCCTCATCCAAGCTGGGCTCAAATGCTCTCTTTTGTTGACTAATATGGCCTCATTTAAAGACCAGTGTCCCCCCTCAACTTAGTTCCTCATCAGGAAATCCCACTTGGGACCCCAGAACCCAATTTCCCCCAGAAGCAACGCCGGAGGGAAGTGGTGGTGCCCAGCAGGGCAAGCTGCGCCCTGCGTAGGAGGGGGGGACACCAAACCCATGGCTTTCTAAGAAAGTCTGTTGGCCAGCGCCTGAGGCAACGGCGTGCCCACATGGCCTGGCCACAACCAAGTCTGCCTGGGTGGATTCTCCAGGAATCACTGGGTCCAGAGGATGTGGTCAGAGATGGTAGGAAAAGAAAAATCATTGCTCTCCAGGCATTCTCTGAGTGGAGGCTGACGGCAGCACATCCAGGAAGCACTGTGGACATCCATAGACCTTGGAGAAAGTCAGGGTCAAGTTTAAAAAAAAACAAACCAACCTTTTAATATTAAACCATGTCCAACATATGCTATGATATAGACTAGCAAATGCCACATTCCTTTCCCAGGAACTGTGGCCTTCAGGGCACAATCTTATGGCTAAATTTTAACTCATGCTGAGCATGGATCAGCCAGCCCCTCCATATACTGGGCGCCTACACCCAACATTTCTTTCTGCCATGAGTGTATTTTGGAGAACCATTCCCTACGCCCTTGAAAAATTTTGCCTCTGCCCTTGGAGAGCCCTCTGTTGAGATGAGGACCCCCCCTCCCGACCGCACACATACTCATGAGACTCTCTGGAAAGTCCCTCTGTGTCTTTTGAGGTAGTCCTGGAACAGGTGACTTTGAAGGTGCCCAAGAGCTACTTTAGGCACCCAGAGAGACAGCTCCATGCCACCTGACGCTGTCAGAGCCCCAGCACCCCTTGATGAATGTGCTGAGCTCTGAAATAGGCTTCAAAGCTAGGACATGTGAGGTTCCAAATCCAGGCCCCTGTGCCTATTAGGTTTCATGATTTCTTCTGCAGCCTTGGTTACGGGTTAGCACGAATCTTCTCACCCCTTAATTATAGTCCTGGCATTCGAAAAACACACCAACACCTCTCCCTCCCTTGGCGCCATCTCCCCAATCCTCCGAACTCCCGAAAGCCATGCGGGCCAGAGTTAATCCCCGGTGCTGTTTATGACTTTCCCTGTCCCCATGCTCCCCAGCTGGCTACATACTTCCTGGCCCTTGCCACCGCCTGCCTTACAAGGCAGTACTGCCCACTAGAGATGCTACTTTGGGAAGAGTCAAGGGGACACAAATGTCAGGATCTTTTTTTATGTGCTGAGCCAAGCCATTCCAAAGGCCTGGAAAACAGGCAGTGTTCTAAACCGCCCCCCTACCACTCCCGAGTCACACTTGGACGAATGCTGTCTTCCCCAGGGGTGGGAGGTGGAGAAAAGAGCCTATAGCTGCTTCTGCAGCATGTCAATAGAGCAAAAAGGAAAGATTTAGAAAATTCCCTCTCTCGACTGCAAATCTGATTTGGGTCCGAAGCCTGCCAACCAGATGAATTAAAACAGGCAGATTATAGCCTCGACTCTGTCTCTGTATAGAGAGGAAGGCAGACCCTTCATGGTGCAGACAGACAAAGGTCGCCTCCGGCATATTCCCTGACTGTGTGCATCTACCAGGAACACTGCAGGGAAGCCAAAGGGAGCCTGCGTGCGTGACCACCAAGCTGTGGATGCAAGAGAACATGGAGGGGAAAGGAAAAAGCCCACAGTCATAGGACAGCCAGACCCAAGGGATCTGAGCTGAAGACAGGAAGGGAAAGGAGGGGGCGGTGTCTCAGAGCTGCTTCCACTCCGGGCTACAGGAACACAGGAGGAACAGGGCAGATCTACACGACCCTTGTCTAGTGCCACGCCCTACCCGTGCTTCACATGGCCAAGAGGAGAAAAGTGGACACACTGGAGAGTTTAACAGGAAATTGAGAAAGACATCAGGTCATAGAGAGCTGAGGCACAGCCACTTAGCTTGGAATAAAGACCTGCAAGCAGGGAGGTGGGGCACGAAAGAGGGTTGGGGTGAGCCCAGGAGAAACCCTGTCTCCTGTAGACGTAACCTACCTATCTATGTTTCTGCCGTACACTCCCCCAGACCACACATGGAACACTCCAGGTTCCCCATCCCTGCCTTCTGGTTTTGTTCCACCATAGGAGAGTGGCCACCGAAAGCCAGCAGTTGAAACACAGCCCTGTCTTTTCTATAGCCTTCCCTTCTGAACCTCAGGGCAGATGAAGCCCCATATGGAAAGTTAAGGGGTCACAATGAGTGTGGACCCTAGTGGACCCTACTTCTCTCCTCACCCACGCAGGAACGGGCCATTCAGTTGCCCCCAGAGGGCCCCCACCAGCTCCACTTCCTGCACTACAGCGTCTACAGAAACCCCTGGTACAAAGGCTGGACAAGAAGCAGCCTGAGGGGGGCTGTGTGAGTGGAAAAAGCCTATGGAAGCCTTAAGGGAAACAATGATTTGGGGGCACTTCAAAGCCAGGGAGAGTACCAAGACTCCTCTGCCTCAGAATAACTCTCAAACATTTCAACATTTTCACGGAGGGCTTGGGGGTAGGCGTTTTGTTACCTTATACCCCTTCCACACTGAAGTCCACACTGACCTGATTTGGGGGAACCTTGAAAGCCAGGTCCCGTACCCCCTATCTCCCCCCATCTCCGCTCTGCTGGCTATTTAGGGTCGTTCCTAGTTGCAACCAATCTAGTCTGTCTCGGATCC
Organism: Rattus rattus; assembly: GCF_011064425.1. Classification (NCBI taxonomy): domain Eukaryota; kingdom Metazoa; phylum Chordata; class Mammalia; order Rodentia; family Muridae; genus Rattus; species Rattus rattus. The sequence goes on along the minus strand of NC_046160.1, from coordinate 127,048,726 downwards.
AGCCAGCTCTGCAGACTACTGAACAGCTGTGCCCACCCCCTCACCCCCCGCCACTCCTTCCATCCATTCCTGCCCTGGGCCTGCAGCAAGGATACTTTACACGTAGCTCAAGAGTCTTTTCTCACTCCTCTTAGGTCACTGGGCAGGAATGGTGGCATTTGCTGCCTCTGCACATGGCGGTAACTGGATCAGCAGAGAGCCCCTCGCCATCCTCCTACAAGGCCTGCGCCATCCTGAAATAGCCCGAATGTATGTATGGTATCTTCTGGAACAGAAGAAGCCAACATTTAAACATCCCTGGTATCTTGTTTATGCCTGGTAGTTACCAACAAGGCAGGTGGGCTCTGTAGACTCATTCCTTGTGAGGGCTCCTGGATCAACAGCACACATATCTTCCGAGGCTAGGAGCTGAGGTCAGCACTCACACAGGCTGCTGCTTGAGGGATGGCCTTCATGCAGCTGATGTCTGCAATCACAGGCTGGGCCCAGCTCCAGGCCCCTAACCCTAGACATCTCCTTTTATAGTAGGAAAAAAAACAAACCCAGAAGGATTGTAGGAACTGCATGGGCAGGCAGGGACCCAGAAGTTCACAAGAGGGAAACTGTTGCTTCTTGAGACTGAACCCTGAAGAGGAAAGCAGGCACAGTAAAACTCCCACATGCCTGCTGGCCACCAACCCAGAAGACTGTCCTTGTCTTCATACTCAGTAGTGGCCGTCTGTGCATTATGGGATATTATCAATTGACAGCAGCACTGTGGTCCCCCACAGGTAGAATATGCACGCCTATCTGTCCAATAAGAAATAAAAGTTAAATGATAACCTTGAATGATTTCCATAAAGAACGCTTTTAATATGTTAAGAAAAACCCTGTTATATTACATGCACACACATACACACACACACACACACACAGACTCTCTGTCTCTCTGTCACACACATTCTCTCTGTCTCTGTCACATGAATATACTCAGTGTGTGTGTCTCTGTCACACACACACACACACACACACACACAAAACCAAATTTTAAGTAAAAACCAATATAAAATTGTGTGTTGTGGGTGGATGGGTGGGGGAACACCGTCATAGAAGAAGGGGGAGGTAGGATGGGATAGGGGGACCGGAAACCAGGAAAGGGGATAACATTTGAAATGCAAATTTTAAAAAAGTTCAATAAAAAAAAGAATAAAGAAAAATTGTGTGTTATATTAAAACAAAAATATAAAATGAGGACCAGTGAGGAGGTTCAATGGGTAAAAACACTTTCTGCAAACCTGATAATCTGAATTCAAGGCCGGCCCTCATGGTGGAAAGAGAAAACCCAATTACAGCACACACACACACACACACACACACACACACACACACACACACACACACAAACATATAAGTACACAAATACGTACACACATATACACACACACAAATATATATATGAAACTATTCTTGAAAATACATATGAAGGAATCATGCTAAAATTATTAGAAATGGTTATCTTGAAGTAGTGAAAAAGAATTTTTTTGTTTATTTTTCCCATGCTGGGATCAAACCCAGAGCCTAGCACATTCCAGGCAAATGCCCTTCCATGGATCTATAAACCCACAATGTGAGTCTTATGAATGTTGTATTCTTTTTTCATTTTCTGTTTTTTCTTTTCTTTTTCTTTCTTTCTTTTTCTTTTTTTTTTTTTTTTACAAAATTCTAAAGAGCTCTGTAAGAGAAAAGAAGGATTAAGCAAAAGAATAATAGTAAATTAAAAACACTCACACTATCTGAAGCCTTTCCAGACACAGCCGCCCATTGTCCCCAGGGTAAAGTCACTTCCTGCTGAATGTGCTGCTCTTGAAGGGAGAACTTTACCTGATGGCCATGCAGGGGACATCCTGGGCTGATAAGGTACATCAGGAGGTCTGCCTCCTGGGATGCCTGTAGGACACCTCTGCCCTTTCTACGACTTACTGCTAGCTGGAGACACAGAGCCTGTGTCCACACACACATGCCTTTGCTGCCAAAGCCTAGGATAATGTTCAGTGGAACTCGCTAAGCCTTACAAAACCCTAAGAGGCACTGGGTCCAGTCTGATGCCTACCCAGGAAGCCAAGCATCCCCTCTTACAGAAAAACCAAGTCTACAGAGGGTCCTGGCATAGACCAGAGTCCTTAGAGATACAACGAAGCTCACAGCACAAAGAGACTTTAGGGGGCAGGGAAGACCTGGAGAGGACAGAGGTCAGAGAACAAAGAGGGCAGGCTGAGGGGGCCGTGTGACTGTTAGGGACACGGTGAGAAGATTCCAAAGCTGGTGGAGAGGGGGAAAGATAAGCAAGGTAGAGATAAGATAGCCCTTGTTTGTTCTGCCAGAGGCAGGTTTGGAGGCTGGGGAACAGTGAACTTTTAGCTTTCCCCTCCATTTTGTCTTCCCGGGGAATCTGTGCTCAGCAGATAGATCCGGGGCGGCCATTTTCCTTCATTCAGATTCCCCAGACTACTCTCCCTCAAAGAGAAGACTCTTGTGATATGGATGGTCCCTGATAGCAACCTTTCTTAGCCAGAGCAGGGGGTCGGTTACTCATGCCTGCGTCTTCCTACCTACCTGAGGTTGGTGGGGGTGGCTGTGTCAGACATAGAGGGAAAGGTAACACCCTCCCTTGGATGGGTTACACCGAAAAGACCTAAACCCAAGAGGTCCTTGTGGAAACAGCAGACTACTGAGGAAATCAGAGTCTTTCCAGAAGTCATTAGAGACACGGGAAACCATCTCCTCCGGAAAGGAGGAGCAGGGGTCAGAGAGCCTAGGGCGGTGCTGGGTCCAGGCACAGCCAAAGCGACCAGCAGGTTCAGTGCGAGCATGCTGCCATCGTGTGGAGGTCTGGTCCAGAAGGCCCCCAAGAGCTTTGGGATACCCTCTGGGCCCCTACTGAGAACGTCACAGGCCAAGGTACCTCTGGACCCCAGACCACAGGCCTAAGTGGGCCCAGATGGTCTTGGCACTGTGACTTGGCTGGGTTATGGCAACCTGGGGCCTCATACCTTCTAGGATAGAAGGCTGGGTGGTTTGAGCGAGCAAACCTAATCCTAGAGCCTGTCAAGAGAGATTGACAGCCTGGGAAGGGGCAGCCAGACTGGAGCCAGACAGGGTCAGCTCCCTAAACTGGCTCTTCTGGCTTGAGGCTGAGGGATTTAACCTTTCCTGGTCCTTTTGAAAGGGTGGACACCAGGATTCCTTGAATATTCACCAGAAAGGCCCACTCCTCTCATTACCGTATTGCCTCTGAGGTCCCCTCCCTGCAATCTTGTGTCATGGGGTACCCAAAGCAGCAGAGAGTAGCACCAATCTTGGTGCTGGCCCCAGCCCCATTTTGTATGCTCGGAGCTTCTTCCCATGACACAGATGGGGACAATGCTCCCTCCTGACCCCTTCTTCTTAGACCAGGGCACTCCGACCCCTCAGGCATCCACCAATCCATCAAAACCAATAGTAACCTGGTATACGAGATCATGAGTTCAAGGCCAGCCTAGGCTACATAGTAAGACTCTTTAATTTAATTTAATTTTTTAAATTTAAAGACAGAGTCTCATGCATCCCAGGCTGTCCTGGAACTCATTACGCAACTGAGGTGACTTGAGGCCTCTGCTCCACTTTCCTGTGAGAAAGCTAGCATTTTCTCCAAAAAGCTAGCATTGCAGACACACACCACCAGACCTGGTTTTATGATGTGCCAGAGACTAAACCAAGGTCTTTATCAGGAAATGCCAGCATTTTATCAGCGAAACGACATTCACAGCCCTGCCAGGCCCTGTCTTTAAAAAACAAAACATAGTAGGGTGTCTCTTGGGGTCCCCTGGGAAGCAGATCCTCTGGGAGAACAGATACTCTGTACACACTTGGTCTAGAGGAATACAGGAAGGCCTTCCAGGGGTTATAGGTTTTTCCAAGGTTGAAGATGTTCGGGATGGAAAGAAGTTCTTGCGTGGTGGATGACTCGTAGCCAGAGAGCCCCTCTGACAGAAGCAATGACCTCCTTGGGCCTACTGATAGACACCCCAGGGAACAAATGGGCCAAGCTCATGACCTTTGACCTTCTGGATACTTAGCAGAATGTGGGGAGATGGGGAGACTCTAGGACAGACTCTCCTCAAAGTGAGGTCTGAGCAGGGTTTCATACTTGGTGCTGCGATGGGACTTGAGGGGCTACCAGGGACCACAGGCGCAGCTTACTAGATGTTTCTCTCACAGAGAGGCTTCTCCTGCAGTGAAGGACGTTCCCGGTCTCAGACTCTTGCTGCATCAGGTACTCTACTCCAAAGGGCAAGTCAGCAAATAAACAACCACCACCAACAACAGCAACAAAAACAAACAAACCAAGACCCTCTGATTGTTCTCTGCTTGGCCCTGACCCCTTGTCCTGTGTTCCTGTCGGCTGCTGGGCCCTGGGTTACCTCAGTTCTGTGGAGACTCTAGCGAAGGGGAAGGAGCTTTAAGTCAGGCATTCTCCCCTGGTCCCTCTAGGAACAGGGTCTAGCCAGTGGCTGTGAGTTCTTCCTGTCCCTCTGGAGTCTAAGACTACATTTGCCTACCTGGAACTCTCTATGCAGAACAGGCTGGCCCTGAACTGATGGAGATCCACCTGCCTCTGCCTCCCATGCTGAGATTAAAGGGATGTGTCACCATATTTGGCCAGCACTTTCATGCTGTGTCCTAAATATTAGCCTCAGATATGAAGATGTTAAGGTGGAATTTTGTTGCCTAAACTTAATAACTTAATGGATGTAGAGTCCTGCTTTCTTCCTTGTTTCCCTTCTTCCTCTTCCTCCTCCTCCTCCTCTTCCTCCTCTTCCTCCTCTTCTTCCTCTTCCTCTTCCTCTTCTTTTTCTTCCTCTTCTTGTCCTCCTCCTCCTTCTTCCTCTTCTTCCTCTTCTTCCTCTTCTTCCTCTTCTTCCTCTTCCTCTTCTTCCTCCTCTTCCTCTTCCTCCTCTTCCTCCTTCTTCCTCTTCCTCCTCTTCCTCCTCTTCCTCTTCCTCTTCTTCCTCTTCCTCTTCCTTTCTTCCTCTTCCTCTTCTTTTTCTTCCTCTTCTTCTCCTCCTCCTTCTTCTTCCTCCTCTCTTCTTCATCTTCCTCCTCCTCTTCCTCCTCTCCTCTCCTTCCTCCCTCTCTCTCTCTCTCTCTCTCTCTCTCTCTCTCTCTCTCTCTCTCTCTCTCTCGTTTCATTTTTGAGTCAGGGTCTCATATAGCCCAGGCTAGTCTCACATAGCCCAGGCTACGTCTCAGATTTGCTGTGTAGCTAAGGATGACCTTGAACTTCTGCTCCTTCTGCCTCCGTCTTCCAAGTGGCCGATGCTGCCATTCTTAGTAACTGAGCCATGGATCTATCCCAGGACTTCCCACCTGTGTAGCCAGCCATGGATCTATCAGCTAGCCACATCACCACCTCTCTTCATGCAGATGGGCTCCCCATGTGAAAGGCATCCTTGCTGTTCAGGAAAGAAGGACCTTCACTCTTACCATCAAGTCTGGGAGCTGGACCCTCATCCCACCAGCAGCTTCTCTATTCTGCCTTACCACATTCCAGCCCACATACACCTCTGGGCTCTTGTGTGCTTAAGACACCTCTGGGGCTACCTTTGCGTGCTCTTCCCTTATTGATCCGTGATGACCTCATTGAAAAGGGGCAGGGCTCAAGTTCTCCCTCCTGGACACCTCCTTCCGACATGGAGATTCCTTGTGGTGTAGCTGAATGGTTGTTAACACTTGTCATTTCTGGCCCTCGGGAGCTGACTCCAGATACAGCCCTGTCCATCCCAGCTGTCAGAGCACCTTTGAGAACCAAAATGCTTGTCACACCCTTGCTTAAAAGACCAAGAATGAAAAACCCTCAAGTCCAACCAAGGCTGACAAGACTGTGCAGGATCTGGCCTTGCTGACTTTCCCACCTCCGCCTCACCTCTCCTCTGCCCTTACCCTCCGGGCACTCCACAATGGCTCTCTTGTTGAGCTTCAAGGGGCCTCTGCCGGAGCCTCCTCTCCTACAGACACTCCCGCTCTACCTCATTGCCTCCTGTCCCTCATCTCTGTGAACACGCCGCCGCCTCCTCCGGGATGCCCGCTCCAACCCCACATCACTATGAAGGCCTTTTCTCTTTCCCTGGAGAGCACTTGGAATAGAACTCTTCTCTTGTGGCTCAGCTGACCTTTCCTATGCTCCTTTCTGCCTACTAAGAGTCGCAGAGCCAAGATGTATCCTTAAAACCAGACCCTTAGGTGAGGGTCCAGCTTTCAGGACCTAAGAAAAAGGAATGGAAATTTCCTCTATACTGGAGGACGGGTAGACTCTGGCGAAGGTTCCAGACAAGCTTTTAAAGTGGCTGATGGGGAATTTACAGAAAGGTCCACAGGGTCTCCCGGCAAGCCCAGTGCTGGTGATTAAAACAAAACGACCTAATAAATATCCCAGCAGCCTTTGCACGTGGGTCCTTATAGGGAAGCTTGAGAAAATTAAGGGCTGAAGTGATTTCTTTCTTTTTTTTTTTTTCCTTCCCCATCAAGAAAGATGGGGCCACTTAATTAGACCTATCCTTAATCTTGGACCAAGTAGGTCTAATTTCTTGAAATGATTCCACATTTTATTAATTTCTTCTTCCCCCTTTATTGAAGGGTGACTGGACAGCAGGGCCCAGAGCACTTAAAAAACCCAGCCTCATTTTCCTCTGATGAGCACACGGCGCTTCCGAGAGCTCGAGCTCGTTATGATCACAAGGGAGAAGACCCCCCAGCGAGTCCAGGAGGCGAGGAAGAGAACTGGAGAGAGATCAGGCAGCCTGTCCTCAACACTTGAACTCCCAGCAGGGGCTTCATTAGCATTGTGGCAGGCAGTCTTGTCAACCCAGGGAGGAACAGCACCACCTCTCCACAGGGCTGACACGGTCTGCACACTGGCACACTGGTGGGGTGGTGCTGTGCCAAGCCTCCACAAGTCCCTGAGAGGCCTGATGTCCCCCACTCAGAAATATCACTTACACCACTTTGTTCCCATTCCTTTCAAAGCTAAACCACATCAACACACACACACACACACACACACACACACACACACACACACACACACACACACACACACACACACACACACCATGGAGGGGAAGAAAGAAGTCAGGGCCCCAATGCTGGGCGCAAAACTCAGAAGAATTTTCCTTTACATTGTCTGTTTGATGGTTGGGAAATCTTGAGGCCTATCCTACACTCTGTATCTGGCAGAGCGGCTCAAAGACTGTTTGTCCTGTTCTGTCTGCCACGTCTCAGCTCCGGAAAGGCCTGTGTCTTCAAGGAGATTGTATGTTCTCCTAATTTCTACCTGCCCTTCATCACCCGCCCTCTGCAGTACCGGGTCAATGTTTGCTGAATGATCCAGTCAACAAGCAAGCCCTCGAGGGGCCCGACGTTGGAGCCAGGAGAGGCTAGTACAGATCTTGGTTGGCTTCCTACACTCAGCCCCCAGCCATTTTCCGTTCCTTTTAAGAAAGCAAGACTCCCCACTCCAAGTCCTTAAGTATGCAGTGAGAGGCCCACCAGGTAAGAGGTCCAGAACACTCTGTGCTGGGAGCCCCAAGAAGCTAAGAGGACCTAGCCCCACCCTGGGAAATCAGTAGGTAGGCTCAGAGTCAAACATATTAGAAGGGAGAGGAAGTCCCTGTGTCACTCTGTTCCTGGCTCTTCCTAAGTCATCAGGAGCCCCTTTTAGCACATAAGTCAACCAAGTCCCCTTTCTGTGGACAACCTCCAAGAACAGGTAGTTTAAGTAGTTCTCTAAGGCTGTGACCCTTTGATACAGTTCCTCATGTAGTGACCCCCCAACCATACATCTGTTTTTGTTCCTACTTCCCAAGTGTAGTTTTGCTGCTGTTGTGAATTTTACAGTAAATATCTGTTTTCCAACGGTCTTAGGTGGCCCCTGTGAAAGGGTCAGTCAACACATCCCCAAGGGTTGCAACTCACGGGTTGAGAACCTCTGCTGTAGAGAGAGTCGGCAGGAATGCCCTCAGGATAGTGGGAGCAGGAGAGAGGTACCAGGTTAAAGAGCTTTGGTTAGCAGCTTCCCCTGTAGGTTTAGGGGCTCCAACCCACAGTGACTAGGCAGACAGCGTAGAAGATACTCAGGAGAGTCCCACCAGAGAAGCAAGAGGGCTGTTCTAAGGTCACCTCTCTGAGACTTTCGGACTTTCCAACAGCTAGGACACACATCCAGCAAACCTGAATTGCTATTTGATCCATGTCTGGCAAAGTGGCCAGGATGGAACCAATGTCCAAGACTACATACTTCACACAGGAAGGACTCAGGCCCAAACGTCTCAGCTGCCAGCCTAGCATATGCCCCCTTGCTGTGGGCCCAGCTTCTACCTCATCATCTGCAGACTGCAACGACACTGACCAGGAAGCTACTGCCCTCCAACAATTCAGTCAGCACCACATTCTGACCACGCCAGCTCAAGACCCTCTGCCATTAGAGAGTGGGAAACACTGTGTTGACCTGGAGGAGTACCCAGGGCCATCATCTGAAACTCAGGGGCATGGGGTGCTTCCTGAGGGAGGGGCTTCCTTGTTTTGCAGGGGCTCATTGTCAATAACAGCAAAAAAAAAGAGTCCATCTCACAGCACACTTTCCAATCCATTCCATTTAAGACTCTCTTAGGGCTGGAGAGATGGCTCAGCGGTTAAGAGCACTGACTGCTCTTCCAGAGTTCCTGAGTTCAAATCCCGGCAACCACATGATGGCTCACAATCATCTGTAATGGGATCTGGTGTGTCTGTAGAAAACTACAGTGTACTCGTATACATAGAATAAATAAATCTTTAAAAAAAAAAAAAGACTCTCTTAAAATCTTGAATTTTTTTTTTTTTTTTTTACTATAGCCAGGTGGTGGTGGTAGTCCTTGCCTTTAGTCCCACTACTTGGGAGGCAGAGGCAGGCAGATCTCTGAGTTTGAGGCCAGCCTGATCTACAGAGAAAGTTTCAGGAAGGCCTGGGTTAAACAGAGAAACCCTGACACTTAATTTTTTTTTTTGCTACTTTCATTCATTCATCCATCCATCCATTTATGTGTGTGGGACTGGGGATGGTGTGTATCTACATGCATGCATGCATGCATGCCACGGGGTGTGTGTAGAAGACAGAAGACAACGTGAAAAAGTTGATTCTCTCCTACCATCTGGGTCCCAGGTACCAAACTCAGGTTCCCAGGCTTGGCAGCAGCTCCTTTACCTGTTTCTTGAGTCTTCTAGATGGCCTGCTCTTACACACTCAAGGCCTGCAGCCATCTCTGTAAAAGTAGACAAATACGGTACAGTCCCTGTGGAGGCTGTGATGCATGGGAGAGCCTGCTTAACTAGAACACCTGAACCATAAAATGGATGGTTTCTGGAGCTGGGTACTATAGATCCAGGGCATCCCCTGAGGATCCTCTCCCAATAGAAGCACAACAGGGTCTACTTAAGGGAGGAAGAATATGGAGGGATTGAAAGATTTACAGTATCAAGTCTAAGAGCTCAATCACTTTTTTTTTCTCTACCCACCTACATTCTAGCTAGCTAGCTATCATTGCCATGACAGGGAATTGAACCTAGGACCACATGTGTGCTTTCTCTGCTTCCCTCTCTTCCCCTCCTGTTGTAGGTGCTTCTCCTAGGAGCCTTGTGCTGCTATGGTACCAACTCAGTGACTCCATTAGAAAGCTATGCTCTTCTTACACCCACAGGACAATGCCCGGGACATGGATTGGTCCAGTTCAGAACAGGCTGGCTGTTGTTAAGCTGTAGTGCACTGTGACTGGCCTCGTGAAGTGGGGCTGGCAATGTGAGGGTCTTCAGCTCTGCTGCTGTCTTCCTAGGATGTTTCTCCAAAGCAAGGAGGTTAGTTTGTCAAAGCTGCTCTGTGGGGAGCATTTTTCAACTGTCATGTGGCGCCTGATACCTGGTGGGTGCTTATGAGTGTTTGCTAATAAACAAATGAGCGTAGAGCGTAATAAATACAACGTGTAAGATGTTATTACTTTTTTAGTCTCACCTGTTCCTTTCTGCTTTGCTACACCTGGAGGGGGGTGGCTTTGAGACTTTCACTTTTTTTTCAGCTATAAAACAAAATCAATGCCCTGGAAAGCCTCAGCTCTCCCAAACACAGCATACTGATAAGACCCATTTCCAAGATGGCGGCCTCATAACCACCATTTTTCTAGAATTTTCATGTTATCCAAATGTGTCAAAAGTCTCTATCTCAGAGACTGGATGTGGGTTTTTACATGGTCTCAGACATCCAGGGAAGATGTACTGATGAAATGGACCCTCCAAGGCACCACCCATATTCACCGTTGACTCCCCTGGACACGGATACATTCACACTTGCCCACTTACTACTGGGCTACAGGCTACAGGCTGACTACTCAGCTCTCAGCTGAGTCATCTCATGGAGGTCATCCTCATCCGAAGAAGACCAGTTCAAAAACATACTCCCTCATGGGGATCTGACCACATATCACCTATTGCTGTAGGCATGGGGGAGCATTCCACAGCTCAGCACCCTCTTTCCAATTCTGGTGGGTTCTCATAGGACCAGTTGAACTTTTCCTGTGACTGCCATGTCCCCCTCCCTTCAATTCCTGCCCCACTGGCTAGGTCCCAGGGACTATTTCCTTCTTATGTGCAGATTTCCATCTCAGAGACCAAATGCCAGAGAATCCAACCTGCAACAGATGGTACCAGGAGAGCTCCAAGAATCTCTGAAATAGGATTCTGGATCAAGCCCAGCCACCAGATGGCTGACAATGAGGACTCTATGGCTGGTGGTATGAATACACGAATAGTCCCTGCTGAGGGCGAGAGGTGTAGTTAAGATCAGCAGGGAGAACACACAGGAGGGCTCCGTGGATCAGGTATGGGGGTGGCAAGCGGGGGCTACAAGGCAACTTGGCATCAGGTGCCTATGGAGTGAGATGGCTGTTGCTGGGGACAACTGGAGCAGTGAAGAAAGACAATCAAAGACAGAAGGTGGCTAATCACCAATTAAAGGCTAATTAAGATAACAAGAAAGTCTCCTTAACATCATATAAATTAGAGACTACCACAGCTGGAGGGTACAAAAGGCTGAAGACCTGACCTAGGACTTAATTATAAGTGTTAGGAAGTGTTTGAAGAGGTTGGTTCAACCTCAAGTGAGGCAGACCCAACTTGCAGGTCACCACTGGGACTGGAGTCATCTGGAGGCTTCCTCCCCTAGCATGTGTGTGGCACCTGGGTTTGGGGGGACGCAGCAGCTGGGAGCTGCAACAGCTGCCACAACTGCCACAACTTGAGCTTGTTTGTGGCTTCACCATGTGGTGCAAATAACAAAGAGTCTTCTGAATCGTGGCCCAGCAGCTCCCAGCCCCAAAGCACATGCCCGAAGAATGGGCCAAGGGAAGTCGTCCACAGCCTGGCATGACCTAGCGTATGCCTCATTAGATGATGCCACATGGAGGGAAAGTTCTTCCAGAGGGCAGAGCCTTAGTTGTCGCAGTAGAGCTATAAGGTGTGGAAAGGTGAGACTCCATAGAGTGTATGTAGATGCTTCAGCAGCGACGAATGGTTTGACTGATTCCCACACACCTAAAGATTGAAAGGCTGGGAGACAAAGGAGGAGACCTAAGGGAGAGCCAAGTAGATAGGCCTCCTGGGAGGATCTCCACGCTCCGCTGAGTGTCCTTCAAAAGCATCTGCAAGGCAAGAGGACAGAACCACCTGATAACAGTGTCTGTGCCTTCTCCATACCTGGTACACTGGGCTCTCCTGCTCTCGCATTGCCTGTGTTCGATTGCACTTCTAGTCCACACCATTTTCTCACACCATTCACTCACACCATCAGCGACAGCATCCTGATGCCAGCCATCTGCCGAGCCAGCTCCAAAATTCAGAAGAGAGGTCTCAGTCCATCCCCTGCCAGCCCCGTGCAGCCCCACAGGCTGAGAAAGGAACGAGGGAAGACAACGTGACTCATAGATCAGGACGCTGGGAAACTCAAAACCGGGTAGCCACATGGATGAGGGCTGGTGGTGTCATGACAGGGTGGAAGGGTGACTGAACGTAGGTGACAGGAAAGTAGTCAGAGCACATCTGTTTATGAGGACACCTCATGCTGTAACAAACCCACTGCGACCCCGGTTGCATCTGTTGCTTTGGAAAGTCAGAGAAGAGCCCTTATGGTCCTATCACCTTTGAAATACCCCAGTTCTTGGACTGTTACAAAAACCACGAAATGCATGCGTGTGTGTGTGTGTGTGTGTGTGTGTGTGTGTGTGTGTGTGTGTGTGTGTAGGCCAGAGATCTATGTCAGGTATCTTCCTCTGTTTCTAACCACCTTAACTTTTGGATATGGAGCTCCCGATTAGGCTAGAATAACTGGCAAGCCCCCAGAATCCTATTGTTTTTATGTCCAAGATCTGAGATTGTAGGCACACCACCACACCCAGACTTTCCCATGGATCTGGGGATTCAAACTCAGGTACTCCGGCTTGTGTGCAGGCATTTTCTTGACCTACTGACTGAGCCATCGCTTCATCTCCAAGGCTACAAAACGAACATGAGTTTGGAGGCAAAAAAATCAAACCACAGGAGTCATTAAAATGGCATGGCCAGCTGAATGCTGGATAGCCTTTGACTGGTCACATCAGTATGGATGAAGCATACTGGACTCTGACCTAGTACCATGGTCTGCACTCACTGACCACAATGATAGGGTCTCAGGCACTGGCTGAGTATCTAACCTGTCAGCAACACAGACCAATCCTGAGCTTCTGACATGGCCTAACCTTTGAGATCAACCAACTACTCCATGTCAAGCTGACCATGCTGGACCCTTCCACCCTGGAAGAATTCCTTGTGGTAAAAGCTGACACATGTTCAGTGTTTAGAGTTGTCTGATGGACAGGACCAAGAGGGAGTGTATGCAGATGAGACTCAGCACCAAGAACTTGACCAGTGTCGACGGCGACTGAGAAGATCATGGTTGCAAGGTGACCAGCAGCCTGGAGACTGCACAGATCACAAAAGCCTAGAAGTCTCACCTTACACAAGCTCTCCAACGATTGCCAGAGGCCAGTGCACTTAACGGAGGGCAATCTGCCTCCTCTAGGCTCCACCAACATAAATGTCAACCCCCGAGTAACACCAATAATCGCCCCATCTGAGAATAGGTTTGCCACAAACTTCATCCCGCTTCCCACCGTCTGACCACCCATCTCACCCCCTCTGAAGAGGACAGAGCATTTGACTCTCCAACATGAAGAGTACCGAGTAGTCAACACTCCAACTCTCACGTAAAATAATAGCCAGGAATTTGAGAGGACAAATATCAGTCCAGGAGCCCCTGATCCTACTCGGTCACTCACACTGTACCCAGGAGTATTGGCATGGTCCACTGCGGACACAGTGAGGTCAGCCTAAATATGACCCTGCAAGGCTGGGATACTGTCCTCCCAGGGTACACCTACCCTTACTGGAAGATCAAAATATACTGTGCTTCCTCCACCTGCAAAATGGATCAGGAACCACTGAGCAGAGGGGGAGAAGGCTGTGCGTGGCATTACTCCTGGGACCCACTGGAGGACCTGAGGTGCCATATCTTATGACCTTCTTATGACTACAGAGGCCGGAGTTCCCAGGACTCTCTACCTAGCAACATAGAACCAACCTTGTAAGTTTCCTCAACCCTGCTGCTTTGTAAAAAAATCTACCCATTTTAGGCATTCAAGTTGGTGACTTCCGGTAAATGTGCTGGGTTTTAGAAGCATCTCAATAGTCCAGGCTTCTGTTTTGTTTTGTTTGACTGGTTTTGGTTTTTGTTTTGTTTTGTTTTGTTTTGTTTTTGAGACAAGTGTTACTGTGTAGTTCTGAACTGGCCTGGAATTCACTGAGCTGACCTTGAACTGTCAGAGGTCCACCTGCCTCTGCTTCCCCAGTGCTGGGATCCAAGGTGTACTCCACCACACAGCATGATAAATAAATACATCTTAAATAAAACATAATAAAAACCAAACCACCATCAACATAATGCATGCCAGTTTGGCAATGCTTCTGTTTCGTTTTTCTTAGAGACCCAGGAGGTAACGGCTAGGAGGCATGGTTTAAGTTCTTATCTGTGTATCTACCGGTGGGTGCTAGAGTTTCCTGCTTTCCACACACATACGGGACACTGAGCTACACCCCCGCCATGTTTAACCTTTTAGAAAATGCCACCACCGTGTATGAGAAGATCCAGTTCTCCAAAACCTGGGTAGCACTTGTCCTTGTCTCTTTTTAACTACAGAGACATGGGGGTGATATGTTATTGTGGTTTTTTTTAATTAATTCAATTCAATTGAATTAAAATGGATTAATTTTATTCCATGTGTCCCGGTGAATATTAGTCTGCCATGTATATGCCTGGTGCCTTAGGTCTGAAAAGAGCACCAATACCCTAGGACTGGAGTCTCAGGTCATCTCGAGCCATCACTGTCATATGGATACCAGGAAATCAACCCAGGTCCCCGGGGAGAACAGCAGGTGCCCCTAACCACTGAACCATCCCTCCACCTCCTCACCATAGTTCACTTTCCACTTTCCTAATGACTTTTTTTTTTTTCCGGAGCTGAGGACCGAACCCAGGGCCTTGCGCTTGCTAGGCAAGCGCTCTACCACTGAGCTAAATCCTCAACCACTCCTAATGACTTTGACGCTGAGCATCTCCTGGTGTGCTTGCGTTAGTCATGTGCTTATCATGTTTGGTGGTATGTGTCTGTTCAAACCTCTTACCCATTAAAAAATTTAGTTGAGTATATTCTTGCTGAATGCTCTATGTATCATGGCTACAAGTCCTTGATTGGATATGCACTTCGCAAATACTTTTTCCCAGACAATGGTTTGCCTTTTCATTTTCCTGATGATTTTTTTTTTTGATGTGCGAAATTCTGAAAACTTGCATGTGTGCGTGTCAGTGGTATCTGTGTATGTGTGTGTGTGCGGATTCCCACATGTATGTACAGGTATGTGTCAGGGCACATGTCTATGCATTCACAAGTGTGCACAGAAGCCAGAGATTGGCTTCAGGTGCCTGTCTTAGTCTCTCTCCCCTTTATTTACTGAAGCAGAGTCTCTCTCTGAACCTGCCACCCTCCCAGGCTGCTCTGTGCTACAGCAAGGCCTCCGTGTCTGCCTGGCTTCTACCCAGCTGCTAAGAATCTGAGCTCTGCTCCCCACAGGGAACAGAGAGAACTTCATCACTCAGCCATCTCCCCAGCCCAGAACTTAAACGTCTTATTATTTTTTTCCTAAAGTGTGTGTGTGTGTGTGTGTGTGTGTGTGTGTGTGTGTGTGTGTATGCATTTGCATGTGTGGAGACGAAATGAGGGTGTCAGATCTCCAGAAATTGGAATTATAGCAGTTGTGGGTGCTGGGAATTGAACTTGGGTCCTTTTCAAGAGTGGTAAATGCCCTTAACCACTGAGCTATCTCTCCAATCCATAAATTTAAATTTTTGGCCAAATCCATTTTCCCCTTTCGATATTGATTTCCCGTTTGTCTGCTTGCTTTCATGTTTGGTTTTGTGGTCCTTGATTTTTTGTTTTGTTTTGTTTCTTTCACTTTTTGAGACAAGGCCTTACTGTGTAGCCCTGGCTAGCCTAGAAATTGCTATGTAGACCAGGCTGGCCTCTAACTCACAGACACTCACCTACCTCTATGTCCCAAGGGCTGGGACTGAATGTGTGTATCTCTACACTCTGACTGTTTTAAGATGTACTTATTTTACGTGCGTTTTGCCTGAGCATACA
This sequence comes from Rattus rattus, assembly GCF_011064425.1. Lineage (NCBI taxonomy): Eukaryota > Metazoa > Chordata > Mammalia > Rodentia > Muridae > Rattus > Rattus rattus. The sequence goes on along the minus strand of NC_046160.1, from coordinate 127,032,902 downwards.
TATGTACACCACATGTGTCCTGGTACCCATGGAGATCAAAAGGGGATGTTTGCATCCTATCACAGAAGTTTGTGAGCTGCCATGGGAATGTTGGGAACTGAAGCTGGGTCCTCTGCAAGGGCAGCCAGGGCTCTTAAGGTGAGCTTTCTGCCTGTCTTAGTCACGGTTATTTGATGCTTTGCTGTGGGTACCTCTAACCCATGCAAGGTTTGGGCTCCTAGATTGCGATGTTTCCTTTGAGGTGGCTTTGGGGGAACAGAATAAAGCAAACTCTGAGCTCTGTGCATGGGTGTTTAGTTGCCTCCAACGGTGTGAAAATCTGTCCTTTGCTCACCGAGTGGCTCAGAACACCAGAAGACACACACAGTGGAAGAACACCACTCCCAAAACCTGCCCTCTGAACTCCACAGGAGTAGCTGTCCCCTGCTCACCACTTGTGAGCTCAAAATAAATAAATAAATAAATGGGAAGAAAAGACAGAGACTTTGAGCACAACAAACCCATGCACATCCTTGCTCCCTCCTTCCTTGCAGGCTGTCACCAAGCTCTCTCCTCTCTCCTACTCAGGACCCCCCTGCCTAGGGGATGGTGCTTCCCAACAGTGGTCGGGGCCTTCCTTCCTATATCAATTACCAATCAAGACAATGCCCCAAAGGCCAACCTGATCTTCATAATTCCTCATTAAAATCTTCTTCCCAAATGATTCTAGGTTATGTCAAGTTGGTAGTTAGAACTAATCAGCCCACATGTAATCATTTCCTTTGTAAGAAGGCCAGCATCACGAGCGCCCTGCCCTGGACTTTTGGTAGATTGCTGTCTCCGTTATCAAGGGTATATAGCAGGCTTTGGAACCGGGAAATCAGAATGCTTCCATTTTGTTCTTTTGCAAAATCGTTTTTGGGTCTTGTGAGTCTTTTCATTTCCATATAAATTTTAAGATCAGCTTGTCAATTTCAGTGAAAAAGGCCTGCTGGGATTTTGATAGAGGCTGTGTTTGCTCTATAGATCAATTTAGGGAGAATTGCCATCTTCCCACTATTGATTCTTCCAATCAGCAAGCGTGAACTGTCCCCATGTATTTAACTACTCTTTAATTTCCCTCAGCAGTTTTATACTTCTCGGCGTACAAGTCTCCACTTCTTTTTATTAAATGTAGCCCTAAGTACTTTCTCCTTTCAGATACGATTGAGTGGAATTGCTTTCTTAATTTTGTTTCAGATTGTTCATTGCTAATATGGAGAAATGTTATTGATTTGGGCACATTGATCTCACGTCTTTGACCTTATATTTTATCTTTGATAAATGTATTAATTGTAATAACGTTTTTATGGATTACTAGGATAGCCTACATAGAAGATCAGGCCACGTAGATACAGTTTTGTTTCCTTTTTTTTAAATCATTTTTTACATTAAAAAAAACTTTTATTTTGACTAGGAGTGAGGCATGCACGTGGCATCGTGCTCGTGTAGGGAACCAGAGGACAGCTTGTGTGAGCTGGGGTTCTCCCTCAACTATGTGGGTTCTGGGGATCAGACTCGGGCCATGTGGTTTAGCAGCAGGCACTCTTCCCCACTGAGCCGTCTCGACAGCCCTACTCTTTCTTTTCCAACATGGATGCCTTTGTCCAATCCGATCACATTTATTTACAGTCTCCGGGATGAGACGAAGGAGAAAGTGCGTTCTGTGAAAGCACGGCTGGAGTCTGCATTTCCAGCACCTACACATAGGCAACCCCACAGCTAGTGAGACACAGACAGGAAGATTCCGGAAGCTCATTGGATCCTCGGCTTAGAGGAATCAGTGAGTTCAAGTTCCAGTGACTGCATCCTGTCTCAAAGACTAAGGTAGATGCTTGCCCACTAGAACCCAATGGTAAGACCCCATGAATGATGACACCATATATTTTGGTCACAAGACATGGAAAAATAAAGTTGGTGCTAACCAAGAAGGGTCCTTCCTACTGGCTGGCTTTCACAATACTAGAAAGTACAATGAAGGCTGATGTGAGGGGGGCGGGATTCATTAACAGTCTTTCTCAGGTCTGAACCCTGCAGACTACCATAACCAGGTTTGAGAGATAGGCCCATGGGTGAGACAGAGGCACGGACATTAGGGAAGCAACCAGCTGCTTTCTGACTGGGCTTAAGGCCTGATCCACAAGAGAAAATGCATACCTAATACTGTAACTATGATGTGGAGCTGGTTCTCAGGCCTCAGGAGTAAGCCTACAGCTATTATGGTACTGAATGGACACAGTATCAAGTAGCCATTTATATCCTATACCCATTGATTAGTGTGGCATTCCGTTCTCATCCGAGAAGCTCCCTTATGCAACGGGGGAGCAATTAACTTGGAAATTCAAAATTCACAGAACGAGGAAGTGACTGCGGAATTCTCAGCTCACAAACGGGATGTTTGCATCACAGCCTCTCGTGGGACTCGGGGACCCAAGGTCATCCCGGAGGAATCAAGAAGAGAGTAAGGCACGGCACTGGAAAGGACCAGAGCAAGATATTCACAGGGCCACTTCTTTTGTGAACTCATAGCATCCGTGGCTGCCTGCACCAGAAGATCAAGCCTGTCAGCATTCCAGCATGGGGAGGGGGCTCGCAAGACCCCACAACAAAGGAGGAACTGTGGGAAGTTGAAGGCCTCTAGGAAGGGAGAGTTTTCTTTCATAGTGTGGCCACCCCATAAGATGATCGTGCTCAGAGGATGGACCTATGGTACATGGACTAAGTTGGCTGTTATTAAGAAAATGACATGAAGTTGGCAAGGGCTGGGTGAGTCAGAGTTGGGGATGAGCGCACTCCAATCTATGGCGTACATATGTGGGATTCTCAAAGAGTTAATGAAATGTTATGCTTTAGAAACCAAGATGGCAGAAGGGCTGCTGAGATGACTTAGCAGGGAAATAGGCAAAGCCTTTCACCAGGCCACACCTCTGTCCCATGAAGAGCTGGAAGAGAGTGGGGAGGGAAAAGTTTTTGTTTTTGTTTTTGTTTTTGTTTTTTTTTTTGTTTTGTTTTGTTTTGTTCCTAGTCTCCAGGGGACAGCACTTGTGTCTCACCTTAATCATGGTGTGAAATACAGTACTTTTTTTTTTTTTTTTTTTTTTTTTTTGGAGGGGGGTCTCACTTTATGGTCTTGGCTGGCCTGGAGCTCACTCTGCAGATGAGGCTGGCCTTAAATTCACAGAGATTTGTCTGCCTCTGCCTCTTGTGTGCTGGGATTATAGGTGTACACCACAGCTCCCATCTTTTTTCCTTTTCCCTCTTTCCTTCTCTTCTCTTTCCTCCCCTCCCCTCCTCCTCTCCTTCCCTTTCCCCTTCCCATCATCACCTCTTCCCTTCCCTTCTCTCCTCCCTTTCCCTCTTCCTCCCTCCTCTCCTTCCTCTTCCTCTCCCATTCCCTACTCCCTACTCCCTACTCCCCTCTCCCCTCCTGTCCTGTCCTTCCCTCCTCCCCTCCCCTCATGTCCTTCCCTGCTCCCCTCTCCTCTCTTCTATTGCCCTTTTCATCATTTCTCTCTATTTGCTCTGTTTCTCTTTCTTCTTCTTCCTCCCTCTCTCCTTCCTTTTCTTTTTGACATCTCCTTTTCTTTTTGACTTTTAGGTTTTCTTCTTTCAGAGTAAAGTTGTGTGATTTGAGTCCTAGATCCTTGTCCAGTTGTCTAATTGATCATTATGTTCACTTAAAATCTTTTCTACATTCCACAGCGTCCGGGGACCCATCCCCAGTTCCTTACTGGACATCTCCACAGTGTCTTGACCATGACTACAGACTCTTCCTTTTTTTTATCTTGACCTTTTCAAATATTAGCCCCAGGCTCCATTCCCAGGTCCATATACAAAAGGTCATGGTAAGGGTTAAAGTGTCTGCTTCTATAACAAAACACCACAGACTAGATAATTTACCAAAAACAAGTTCACGTCTTAAACATGGACACTAAGAAATGCAAGTCTAGGATTACACTGGACTAGATGTCTGGTGAGGGTATGCTCAGTGGATTTCATCTTCCCAAGGCTCCTTCCTTGGGAAGCAGCACACACTTTCCTCAGTTGGTACAAAGGTGGGAGGAACAAGCATCTGAACCTTTCATCCACACCCTCCAGCTTGCTGTCTCTCATCACATCTCACCCCAGCCCTTTCTGTTCTGCTGTATGAGGTTGGAATCCAGGGTCCAAACACCAGCCCCATTCTAGTTATCTTTTCATTATTATATTAATTAACTAATCAGCTAATTAATTGATTGAAGGGGCACTATCATGGCTCATAAGGGCATCAAGGAGCAACTCAGAAATTGGTTCTCTCCTTCCTTCATTGAGATGCAGAGATGGATGTTTACCCATTGAAACCCTACAAGCATAAATGATGGTATGTGAAGATGGAACCTTGTAGAATCAGAGTGATAGAGCCTGTCTATCAGAATCACGTACTCAGGACTGGTGTCTTTATAAAATAGATAGAGAGGCAGTATAGCTCAGTGGGAGAATACCCACCTGGCTTGTGGGAGGTTACATGAAGCAAGGGGAGGAAGGCAGAAGAGAGAGAGAGATTCAGAAAGATAGATGGATACAGACATGGAAAGAGACTCAGAGAGAGATTGAAAGAGAGTGGGTAGGGAGGGGGAGAAAGGGAAGAGAGAGACAGGCAAACACAGACATGGAGACAGAGAGATTGAAAGAGAATAGGAAGGAAGGGGAGGAAGGGGAGAGATAGACAGGCAGACAGACAGAGACATGGAGAGAGAAAGAGAGAGAAAGAGAGCTTGAAAGAGAGTGGGAAGTAAGGGGAGAAAGGGGAGAGATAGACAGACACAGATATGGAGAGAGACAGAGCGACATTGAAAGCGAGTAGAAAGGGAGAAGGATGGGGAAGAGAGAGACAGATAGACACAGACATGGAGAGAAATAGAGACTGAAAGAAAGTAGAAAGGGAGTAAGAGGGGAGAGAAAAAGGGAGGAAAAAGAAAGAAAAGGAAGAAAGGGGAGAGGAAGGGAAGAAGAAAGGAACAGGAGGGAGAGAAGAAAAAAGAAAAAGGAGGAAGAGGGTAGGGAACAGAGAGAGGAAGAGAGGGAAGAAGAGGAAAGAGAGCATGCAGGAAGAGAAGGAAGGGAAGAGGGTGGGAGAGGGGATGGGCAGCGGGGCAGCAAGGAAGAGGGATTGACGTGGAAAGGAAGGAAGGAATGCATTAAAAAGTATGAGGAGAGGGGAGGAAGAGGAGAAAGCGTGGAAGAAAGAAATGGGGCAGAAAGGCAGTGGGAATGAGAGGAAAGTAGAAAGGAAGACAGAAATAGAGTAAGAAGGAATGAAAAAGGAAGAAGGAAAGAATAAGGAAGAACAAGAAGAAAATACAAAGGAAGAAGGGCAGGAAAGAAAAGAAATGGAAAGGAGAGTAGACGGGAAAGGAAGAGAAAGGAGAGAAAGAGAGAAATGGAGGGAGGGAGGAATGAAAAAGAAAGGAAGAAGAAATGAGTGATGGAGGGAAATATAGGAATGGGATGGAGAGACTGAGAAGAAGAAAACACAAAGGAAGGGGAATGGGAGGGGGAAGAAAGGAGAGGAGAGAAGGAAGAGGAAGGAAGGAGAGGGAAAGAGGACAAGAACAAAAGGAAGAATGGGAAAGTATGGGTAGAGAATGAGGGGGAGAAAGATAGGAAGAAGGAAGGAGAGGGAAAAGAGAGAAGGAAAAATGAAGAAGGAAAGAAGGAAGAGGGAGGTGATGAGAGAAGGAGAGAAAAAGAAGGGAAGGAAAAAGGAATATGAGAGTGGGAAGGAAGGGAGAAGAGAAGAATGAGGAAAAAGGAGTGGGAAGAGAGGGAGGTAGAGAAAGAAGGAAAAAAAGGAAGGAAGGGTGTGGAGAGAAAAAGAAGGAAAGGTGAAAAGAAAAGGGAAGAAGGAGAGGGAAGGAGAGAGAAAGAAAGGAAAAGAGGAGGGAGTGAAGTGGGAGGGAGAAAGGGAAGGGTGCAGGAGAGGGAAAGGGAAGAAAAGGAAAGAGAACACTAACATAAAAGGAAATGAGAGAAAGTGGAAGTGGGGAAGAGGGAAGCAAGGGTAGAATAAGACAGAAGAGGAGGGAAAAGAAGAAAGGAGGTTCTAAGATAAAGAAAAGGGAAGGGGTAAGGAGTGGGGAGGAAGGGAGGAAGGAAGAAAGGAAATAAAAGGGGGAAGAGAAAGGGAGAAAGGAAGAAAGAAAGGTGATGGAAATTAGGAAAAGGAAAAGGAAGTAAGGTAGAAAGATGGGAAAGGGGAAGAAGAGGAAAGGAAGGGAGAGAAAAGGAAGAAAGAATAAGGAAGGAAGGAAAGAAACAAAGGAAGAAGGGGAGCCAGAGAAAGGAAAGAGGGAGAAAGAGATAGAGGACAAATGGAAGAAAGAAGGAAGAAAAAGGAAGAGTGCAAAGAAGGAAGTGAAGAGGGGAGAGAACAATAAGGAAGAAAGGGGGAAATAGGAAGGAAGGAAGAATAAAAGGAAGGAAGGAATACAGGCAAGAAGGGCTAGAGAGGGAGGAATAAAAAATGAAGAAGGGAAGGGATGAAGAAAGGAAAAGGGTAAAAGAGAAAACTAAAAAGGAATAAGGAGAGAAGAGTGGTGGACAGAAAGGGGAAGAATGGAAGAAAGCAAGAATAAAAGGAGGGAAAGGAGATGGGAGGAAAGGGAAATAAGGGAGAAAGAATAAAGAGGAAACAAAGAGGAAACTGAGGAAGGAATAGGAGGAGAGCGACAGGAGAGGGAAGGGAAGAGACATAAGGAGGGAGGAAGCAAGGAGGAAGAGAGAAAAGGAAAAGAAAAGCAATGGAGGGAAGGGAAGGAAGAAGGGAGGAGGAAGAAAGAGAAAAAGTAAAGAAAGAAGGAAGGAGAGATAAGGAGGAGGAAAAATGAAGGAAGGATGAAGGGAGAAGAGAGACAGAAAGGAAGTGTGGGAGGAGGAAAGAAAGAAGGAGGGTGGGAGGAGGGGAGAAGAGGTGGGAGGGATGGGAGGAGGGAGCAGGAAAGAAGGAAGGAGGTGGGAGAAGCAGGGGGTGGGAGGAGGGATGACAGAGGGAGGTGCAAAGAAGGAAGGAGGGCAGGAAGAGGAGAGGAGAGGTGGGAGAAGGGTTGGGAGGAGGGAAGGGAAAAGAAAAAAGGAGGGTGGGAGGAGTGGAGGAGGGAGGACAAAGGAAGGTAGAAGGTGTTTGCTATGCCCACTGTGTGGTCCTCCTCAAGGCCTGGGCCGGGGAGGTTTTTCCAGCCATTACTCCCTGTTTCCTCCTCCATTGTTTTCTTTCTTTGTGTCACTTAGGCTCTGACTTTGTCGAATCTGCGGTCTTCCAGTTGGAACTGCTGAGTTGCCACTGGAGCACTTTTCAGTTCCCGGATTTCTCCCGAGCCCTTGTGGTGCTGTACGTCCTGTCTACAGCCTCTGTTTGTCTACTTGCTGATGTCATATGGCTTCGTTTGCTCGTTTGTTTTTATTTATTCATGGCTGTTTAGAAAGAGGGTCTCATGCAGCCCAGACTAGCCTCAAACTCCTTATGTAGCTGGGGATAACCTTAAAGGTCTGCTCCTTCTGTCCCCATCTCCCGAGAGCGAGACAACAGGGGTGGGTCCCCTTACCCACCTAAGCTCTATCCTGGGTGCCTCTTCAATACTTTAAAAAAGATTTTTAGTGTATCAATGTTTGTCTCTCTCTGTCTCTCTGTCTCTCCCTTCATATGTTTGTTTGTTTGCGCGTGCGTGCGTGCGTGCGTGCGTGCGTGCGTGCGTGCGTGCGTGCGTGCGTGCGTGTGTGTGTGTGTGTACAACAGCTCTTGGTTACCAAGTGGCACAGTTCCAGGAGAGGTGGACAACGACAGCTCCAAGTGGAAACAACACAGACCCTGCCGTTGTCAACCAGAGTTCGAGGCTCTTGGTGAAACTGTGTCGTTCGATTTGTGACGTGCTTTGGTGGTGCTTCCCAGAGTTCTGACAAGTTGGTACAGTTTTATCATGGTGTCCCTAGACTCGAGACTTGCCAAGGTCTGCCTTCTACCGGGCTGCTCATTAAACCTTAGCCTCTATTATTGGTGTGCGAACTCTTCATATCAAAGGCCAGAAGACAAGGGGAGGAGCCTCCTTGCTGGGAGAAATGTGGGCCTCCAGAGAGGGATGGATGGTCTCCAGGGATGGATGAGATCCTGCACAGTGAGGTGGTATAAGGCATACAAGCATACCTGGGTTAGTTTAAGGGCATACTTCTTGATAGGCCTTTACTCAATGAAGCTGTTGATAAGCAAATGTCACACGAAAATGTCCCAAGCCTGACGTAAGCAGCATTTGAAGAAGGGGTGAGGGTCTGAGCCACCTTCCAGACAGGAGCTTGGACCATTCTAGATACAGCACAAGGAAGATAATCTTCTAGATGAGGCGGTTGTAGCAAGTACCTGTCGGGCATCCCACTAATGGCCCCCCTTCTCCTGTGAGTTCCTACAAATTCCTAGGAGCCAGGGAGTGACTTTGGGCTCAGTGCTTGAAGTCAGGCTGTTTAGGAGGAATTGTAGGCTCCTCTGTTGGAAACGTGTGTATTTCCTAGCAAGCCTGTCTCCTGGTACCAGTACTTTTGTCTGAGGACAACCTACTGGCTGGAACAAGACCCCCATCCATGCTCCATGACAGATCCATATGGCCCTTAAAAGGGGTTAAATCCCACCTCCAGAAAAGGATAGCCCTAAGAGGCCACATGGTCTCAAAGTTCCTTGGGATTGCGCATATCTCCTGGAACTGCATGACAAGGTAATTCGTTAGGGCCCCCCCCCAGGTCCCTGCCCCCCTACAGAGGGATTGGAATGGACAGTATCCCTCAGGCAACTTCTCTCGTGCAGAACTCTCCACTCAGAATGTTCTGCCAAGGGGGCCCAAACCTGCAGCAACACTGTCTTCACTCATTCGATGTGATCATCCACATCAGGTCCAACAATTACCTCGCATCCGTCCACCCTCCCTATTCTGGCAACCAGCAGAGAAAAGAGTGGTCCAAAACACAACCCCCAAAGCGACGATGGACAGATGCTTAAGTTGAAGGCGACTGTTTTCTGAGTACATAAGATGTTAAAGTTGAGGGCTACTTGTCTTCTAAATGGATAATTCAACGCCTTTTGAGGGTCGCATCCACGAATGGAAAGCGTTGCTCTGGAGTGTGACAATAATTCCTGACAGTTGCACGGAACTTAGAAGGACTGTGCTGAACACGGCCTCCGATGGTGGGTGGGATGACAGGTCTTCAGCATCACTCTGGGCCCGGTTCCCAGTTTGGGGGGAAGCAAGGATGTATTTCCTGAGGGAACGAGTGTGTTGGAGAGCTTGATCAGCTCTGACACTCCGATGGCCGGCCTGAATTGCACAGTGGTTGGGAGCAACATTGGCTGGGAACTGTGACATGCGAGCCAAGCTGCCCCAAGAGGCAGGGCAAGTGGCAAGTGAGCCATTTGTTCCAGGAACTTGACCTTACACACAACCACAGGGGCTGGCCCCGGGCTCTGCGACTGTCTTCCCCTCCGAGTTCAAAGAGCACAGGCACAAGTGTGAGAAAGGAGGATGTGTGTACAGTGGGGGTGCCAAGAGCAAGGCACACCCCACGGTGGTGCGGGGGCTCCTCGAAGACAGGCTACTAGGTCAGCTATTTTCTCTCACTTGGGTGGTGTGGCCATCCTGTAGAATTCTGAGGTTTCCACCACAAAGCTGAACGCAGCACCTTCTCAGGGTGCAAAGGGGAGGAGCTAGGTAAAGCGAGGGGTGCCCTGAGATCTTTTGCTATCCTACTTGGGAAGCTATTCAGCTCAGAGCCGTCCCTTACAGTGGAGTGGCTGACAGGCCATGGCCCCTCCACACTCTAGATTATCCCAAGGCCTACGTCTCACACACCCTTGACTACACACACCAAAGAGTGGGAATTCTGAGTAGGAGGTAAACTGAGCAGAGGTGACTCATGACAGAGCCCCCCAAGGCCACTTCTTCTCAACATGGCACCCATATTCATCTGGTGCAGTGATCCACCACCAGATTATACATATATAAAATAGCCACATGGTTAAGTGTCTTCCCAACACAAGTGTCCACGTGATACGACTGCTCTACACACAGTCAAAAAAGCCCTGACCCTTCCCCTAGAGGAGAGGAAAGCCCTTATGTTCTGCCACTGGGTTCTTCCGTCCCTCCTTCCCACTCTACCCTTTCAGGTCTTGCAGCTTCAACACTGGGAACGTTAACAGCTGTGATGGAAGCTGCTGTGTGTGGGAGAGATGAGAGATGGAGAAACCATAGGCTCCTCACAGCCCCAGCTATCAATCACCACACTGGCGCCTTCAGAAGTCATTTTCAAGACTGGCTCTGTAGCCACCACCAGTTTTGGGGTTTGCTTTTAGATTTATTTGTTTTACTTTGTGTGTAGGAGTGCTCTGCTCCCATGTATGCCTACGTATCGTGGGTGCTCAGTGCCACAAGAGGTCAAAAGAGGGAGCTGGATCCCCCCCCCCGAAACTGGATGTGGGCCATCACGTGGGTGAGGAAACCAAACCCTGGTCCTTATCCTCTTCAAGAGCAGTCAGTACTCTAAACCACTGAGCTCTCTCTCCAGCCTTGACTGATTTGATAGCTACATTCTTCTGGTACCCATTTTATATCCCCTCAACCTGAGTGACATTCCAGCTAGCTACCCCTAGCTTCCTCTTTGCTTTAAGGAGTTGCCCCAGCACTTACCCATGAAGATCTTGAACCACCAAGGGCACCATCAGGTTACTGTGTTTGTTTGTTTGTTTGTTTGTGGGAGTGCCAAGGAGAGCCCTGGGGTCTCATACAGCCCAGAGAAGCACTCTGCTGTTACACCCTATCCTGATCCTGTTCTTACTTGTAACTGAGCCGGAAAATACGGCTGCTTTTAATCCCAGGACACAGGAGTAACAAGTAACCTCTAGATGTCTCTGCATTTCAGATGTCTTCGCTGACTCTCACTACATAGTAGCAACTCAGACTCCCTAGCTCAGGACTTACCAAGGATCACCTGCCCCAGCCACAGAGACCTACTTCCTTGTTGACTCAGTGGTCCGATGACAGTCTTAACATGGAGTTTGTGGTATCGCCATGTGAGGGCAACACAGACACTCAGAGGCCACGTGGAAACTCATGTCCACAGATGTATCAGGTAGGGAAGGAAAGCTCACACGCAGAACAACCTGTAGCTCCACCAGTCAACACAGTGCTCCCCTGGCCATGACAGAAACAGACCAATACAGTCAAACAACCTCCATCACTTGACTGACCCACTAGAGAGTGCTACAATCACCGCCTGGAGTGACGCCCTCTATGGAGGCATAAATGTTACCAGTCTGTGTTACCCCACCATTTCCAAAGGGTTACTTTGTTCGTGAAACGGTGTAACAAAGACAAAAGAAAGAGGTTCTGGGATCCACACAAATCAGCCTGCCCACCTGGCTGGTTGCATAGTCTTCGGCTGAGCTCACCCTTTATAACGTTTAAGTGACAATCCCGAGATGCACCCATCAGCATGTTGTGCAGTTTGGAGGTCTCAGTCCACCTGCTTGTCCCTCTGATGCTACCACTAAGGTTTTAGTTGTAATCTTAACCATTTCCTGGCCAAGTCATTAGTCACAGCCCTCGAGACAATAGAGACCCACAGCCTTGGCCACCCCTCCCTCTGGATGAAATGAACAACCCACATTCTGTTTCTTGGTACATCCACTCCACCAGCACCTCCCCACCCCCCAAAGCGCCGCACCATGGCCTCGAAGTCCACCCCTGCTGCTCGCTCTTGGGTGGAAACTCTCTTTTATGCAGAACTGTCTGAAAAGGGGGTTTAAATGTTTTTTCTTTCTTGGTGAGTGGATCACAGGGAACCTCCCCATGAAGCCATGATTACAGGCAAATAGAGAGAAAGTACTACATTAAAGAACTGGGGCTCTATCTGGGTCACCTCCTTCTCAAACAATTCACCACTACTTGTTAGGGCTGAGACTTTGCACACAGCTTTGTGTGCCAATGGCTTGCTTCTGAGCATGCCCAGATGGAAGGCCACATACATGGATCAGGCTACCCTAGTCTGTGGAGTGAGTGTCTCAAGTCACGTGGCAGCTTGGAGACTGTGGTCCCAAGTGCCAGAGTGCGAGGTGCATGGAAGCACAATGGCCAAATGGAAGTGATACGCATCTCCTAAGAAGAGCCAGTCATCTGTTGGGTTAACTTCTGGGGTCGCTTATATCACAACCTCTGCCCAACACTTCACCCACCCTGAAATATGCTGGGTTATTTAGTTCAACTGACAAAGTGTCTGGGCGGGGCATACCTGCTGCAAAGCTTCCCCTGATTCTGAGTCCCACTGGGAACTAAATTTTCTTTTCTTTTTTTTTGTTTGTTGGATAATTTTATTTATTATTATATATAAGGACATGGTAGCTGTCTTCAGACACACCAGAAGAGGGCATCAGATCTCATTACAGATGGTTGTGAGCCACCATGTGGTTGCTGGGATTTGAACTCAGGACCTCTGGAAGAGCAGTCAGTGCTCTTAACCACTGAGCCATCTCTCCAGCCTGAGAACTAAATTTTCAAGTAGGTCGTGGTGAATGGGTCCAGGTGGCACTGATGACCAGTAGGAGGGACTTCTAACAGCACTTTCTCCTTTCCTTCCCCCCTTCCTCCTTCCCTCTTTTCCTCCTTTCCTTCCTTCCTTCTTCCCTCCCTCCCTCCCTATCCTCCTCTCCTCTCCCTCTCTTTCCCTTCCTCCATTTCTCTTTCCCTTCCTCCATTTCTTTTTCCTTTCACTCCTTCGACACCTCTCTTCCTTCCCCTCTATGTCCCTCATCCCTCTCCAGCTCTGGATTGAACCTACATTCTATCATTAATCCAGATCTCCAGACATTTTAGTTTTCTTTCTTTTCTTTATGGAGAAAGAATCTCTCAGGTTTTTTCTTTTCTTTTCTCTTTTCTTTTTATAGGGTGGGCTTGAACTTGCTCTGCCTTGGATTTGGCAATGCCCTTGATTTCAGTTCTCTGGGTGGCTGGTGGGACTGGCCTGTGTTCCCCTTGTGTTTCTTCCTAGTGAGTCCTACCTGGAGCTCTTTGTCTCTTGCCCTGGAGAGACTATTCCAACATGTCTCCCAAACTTCAGGACTGCTCAGTTTTTCACCAGGGAGGAAGGGGAATTTATTTCCCACTCCCTGGCCTGCAAGTATCTGGGCAACATGTCCTGCTCCCAGGGATAGGCAGCTGAGGAAATGCAGTCTGAGAAAGCAGCAGGATGCACTGTGTAAGTGAGAGACAGTCAGAGTCCTGGGGAGCATATTACAGCATGGCACTGGGAGAAAAGACACCCCCCACGCTGTACCCCGAAGTCCAGCAGGGATGATGAGTCTCTGGCTTTGCCAATACAGATGGGAAATGAACTCGCTCTGATGGCCTATGCTAACAGACATAAAGGGAAAAGCTCTCTCCAAAGCAGAGCCCTGTGCTGGGGAGCTCCTGTGTGGACCAGCTTTGACAATGGAATCACATCAGGAACAACAGCCACACGCTCGATTTTTAAATAACTCATTGTCATTCCCCCCAAGATCTATCTGTTTTCTTCTCCTGCTAAATAGGCGATCAGACAAAAGTAGACTATCCTGGTAATGGCCCTCTTTACATCTTCCAATCCCTCAATACTGGCCATTTTATCTTCCCATCCAAACCCACCTGGGTCTATAGAACTTGTCAAGAAAGAGGTGCTGGGGTTGGGATTTAGCTCATGTGGTAGGCGCTTGCCTAGGAAGTGCAAGGCCCTGGGTTAGGTCCCCAGCTCGAAAAAAAAGAACAAGAAAAAAAAAAAAAAGAAAGAAAGAGAGAAAGAGGTGCTGGTTGGAGAGCTTTGGTGGCAAAGGGCTTGTCCTATAATCTGAGTTCAATCCCCTAGGACACAAAAGCCCTGTGTGGCAGCGCTTATGAACAGTGCTAGGGAGGTAGAGGCAGGAGTATTTCCAGGGTGCAGCAGGCCAGCTGGCCTAGTCTACTCAATGAACCCCATGTCTGAGCAAGAGACCCTCTCAAGACACAAGATGGACGCCTCTTCGTGCACATATGCATGTGCAAACCTGTATATGGATGGAGACACACACACACGCACACACACACACACACACACGCTTGCATGCTAGCACACAGACACACAGACACACAGACACACACACACACACACACACACACACACACACACACACACCCCAGAGATCTATTTAATTCACTTTTAGGAACCAAAAGGCCGAGCCCCTGTGGTCCCAATCTGTTCAGCTGTGGTTGGTTTACAAAATGGTAGGTGGTGGCCGTGTGTGAGGGAACTATTCAAACTGTGGCAATGACAGACACTAGCCACTGACATGAGCTCTTGGTGAAGAGACATGTTAAGTGCACTAGGAACTTGCCATGTGGGCGCCTCAACAGCATCTTCGGCTTCTACCTGATAGGCTTCAATGCCACCCCTCCGGCTTTGACAATGACAAATGCCACCAGACGTTGCCAATTATCTTCTCATCGAGATGTGTTATGTAGCCGGGCTCTCAGTCTCTCTGTATTTATGACAAAGCGCATGGGCACCAGGGACTGACATTTTTTTAAAAGTTCTGCTTCATGCTTCAGTCCCGCGTCTGCCATGCAGGAAAACACCTGCCAGACCTGAGCTGTGATACTTTGTTTCGTTTTTCATTTTGTTGGAAACAGGGTCTTACTGTGCAGCCCTGCCTGACCTGAAACTCATTATGCGGACCAAATTGGCTGTAGATTGACGGATTTCGGTGTGTTGTTTCCAGGGTGCTGGTATTAAAAGGGCGTGCCAATACCCCTGGCTACACACTTCCCCTCACTTGGGTTTGCTTGCTTGCTTGCCCTGATTATCTTCTCAGCTTGCTTTTTTTCCAGGCCTAGTTTCTCTGTGTAGCCCTGGCTTTTCTGGAACTCACGCTGCAGACCAGGCTGGCCTAGAACTCACAGAGATCCGCTCGCCTCTCACTCCCAAATACTGGGTTTAGAGGTGTGCACCACTGCCTGGCTTCAAATTGTTGGTTCTTATCAATAGATAGGTTTCCCTTCTTACTGAGTTCTTGGGCTATTTCTGAGTTGCTGCTGCTGCTGCTGCTGCTGTTGTTGTTGTTGACAGGCTTTCATATCCCAGGCAGTCTGCAACCCCCAATGTACCAAGGGTGACCTTGAACTGTTGACCCCCCCCACTAGCTCAGTGCTGAGATTGCAGGTGACATCACAACCACACCCACTTTAGGAAAGGTTGAGGGTGAACCCCAGGATGTGGTTCATGCTGGGCAAGTTCTCTACCAACTAAACTATGTCCCCAGCCTGGCCCTGACTTCTTTCTTCTACCTGTTTTTGAAGTTTTGGGGAAGGTAGCCATTTAACCTCCTTGGTGATAGGCAGGTCTCCCTGTTTTCTTTTCCTTTGGGGATTTATTCCTTTTATTTTGTGTGTATAGATATTTTGCCAGCATGTGAGCCACACACATCCTGATTTGCCTTTTCTTGTCTTCTGTGCTGGCTCCGTGCTCTGTCACCAGAGAAAAGGCAGCATGAAGTGAAAATGTCAGGTGACCCAAGCCACAGCTCTGTATCCAATGTGGGCCCATTGCCCACCCTGTATGGGCCTAGCCTTGCATCCTGCAGGTCACGCTGGTCAGTAAGACGCTCCATAACTTAGACACTGTTTACCACATAAGGATCTGTGTGCCTCCTAGCTCTCTCAGACCTTCCTCCTCCTCCTCCCCCTCCTCCCCTTCCTTCTCCTCCAGAGTTCCTGGGTTACAGTTTAGTTAGCCTCCTGTGTTTTCATTTTTGCCTAGGCTTCTTCCTCCCTCTGGCAGAAGCTAAGTGTCTCACTGAGCAGAGGGTCTTGGCTGGGGTGATGGGGGCTTTTCTCAGTAGTGTAAGACAGTTAGGAAACCAAGCACAGTACAGAGAGTGGGGCTTCACAGGTGTCCCAGGAATGGAGCTGGGCTGTCCATCTGTGCTGGGAACCTGGACTGGCTCCTGACCACAACAAGGCCCGTTCCCACAATCCTCTCTGTCCTGACTCCCTTTCTACAGCTCCCATCTACCTGACCAGCTGTAATGAGGCTTTGCAGAACGATCAAAACTGGGTGTCCCCTACTCTATTACCGGTTTGCTGGGCCCGTGTTGTGCCCCTAACTTGGACATTTCTCATTCCTTCCGAGTGCTGTGTACTGAAACTCCTGGGTCAGGCTGACTTCCTTCAGGGGCTCTCCCTAGCCCTAGCCCACTGATTATTTGGGGAACTCATGGGTTAATGTTTTGGTAGAAAATGTATTCTCCATGTAGATGCTTCTGTTTCCTCACTCCCCATGACCATGTTATTTTTCTGTATCTTTTAGGACTCTGCCTGGGTATAAGAACTTCTGTCCTCTTCTGCACAAGAGAAACATGGATGCAAAGTAGGCCTGGGACTGTTAGGGGCAGAAAATGAAGTCAAAAAGAGGTGAGGGGAGTCAGGAGGTGGGCAGAGGAGGGCGGTGATCCCTTAAAGACACCGGGTTCTCAGCCTGGGCAGCTGGGCGGTCGAGGGCGCACACAGGTCATGGGAGAGGCTAGAGATGGGATACCAGAGCAAGGATGACTTCTTGGGCCAGCAGGAACTAGGCTGAGTTTCCCAAGGCCACCGGTTTCAGCTGGGCCTCCAGAGTGGGGTATTCAGAGTGTATGTCACTGATTTGATGCATGGCTACTGGTGCCCTGGGATGAGAGGAGAAGTAGGTACTACCAGACACACAGAGACTGAGTTGGGAGCAAGGAAGGAGCCTGCCCACCTGCCATGCTCCAAGTTACCCCTTGCTGGGTAATCTCTTAACTTATGTTCTCTCCCACCTTAGCAACAACCCTCTAATAAACCCAGAAAGGCCCACAGAGCTCTGGGCCCGAACTTGGTGAGTGGGAAGAGCTTGTTGCTCATGTGTGAATCCCCAGGGCCCCGTTTATATCCCCCTCATGTCCCAGATCCATCCACACCTCCCGTGGGCAGCCACACTGAGGGAGCAAGATATGGACAAGGTCCCCCAAGTCCTGGTGGTCTCAGGCCTCCTGTAGTTAGGAAATGCCGAGGTTTCAAATCTCCCCCTCTCCCTTTAACCCTGTGGCACCAGGCCACAATGAAAGAAGTGGAACTGGACCTCAACAGAACCCCAATATTCCCAGCCTGTGTTTAAGGTGATCACGGGTGGGGCTGGTGTAACCGGCGAATCATAAGTAAATAGCAAACACAAGTTAAGCCCTTGTTCCTTTATTTAACGAGAAAGACAAGGTTGTTGTTTCTTTTTGCATTGTGTCTGCATTTGCCTGCCAAAAATGGGGGGAAGCTAGAAAGAACACCCTGATGGGACACTTCCTTAACACTTTGGTTACAGAACTATCGTCACTTTTAATTCGGGACCAAATTAGCTGAACATGTCCCAGACAGGTGTCTCTCTGCTCCACCACCCGTTGTGTACACTGCACTACGCCAAACACATGAGATGTGCATGGGCAGTCAGGGATTCGATGCTCTCAGCAGATATCGCGAGGTCACAGATGGACCGTTTCTGCGGACGTGAAGACCATGGTGAGACTGCAAACGCTGCTCCTGTTGCGTGGGTGGACGCCGTGGAATTTTGACGGGGTGGCCTCATCGGTGGATGCTGGTTTCTTGATCTTTTGTCACGTCGGAAGGTGAGATGGTAGCACTCTGAGGGAGGCGCCTGCTCTGGACCATCCGGCTCCCACGGGTTTTTTTTTTTAACCTACACTGTGCTTAGCTTCCTGGGGGCACATGCACGTCTACTCCCCTCCCAGACCATGCCCCTCAGCCTGCGCATCCCACAGCTCCAAGAACACTCACTCGCGGCCTTACACTCTGCAGGTGCTTGGAAACACTCCCTGACTGGATGAATGGTGGATGATGAATCTTTTGGATGGATGAGGAGTTGCTAGGAGAACAGCCAGGCCCCCTTTGTCATGAGAGACACAGAGACATGGCTGCTCTCCACAACATGGAGAACAAAAAAAAAAAAAAAAAAAAAAAGTGGAGAAATAGGCTGTTCTGTCCAATTGTAGAATTTCAAATTGGGGAAACTGAGGAACAGAATCATTAACAGACTCGGTCAAGGTCTCACGTAGAGCGGCCAGGAAGGGGCATCAGACACCCACCTGGCATATGTCGTCGATAATTAGTTTGTTTTTTTTTTTATTTTTTTTTAGATTTTATTTCTTAAAACGAACTCAAAATGAGATGGGATAATGACGTCATGATGGAGCTGGTTTGCCTCAGGATGGGGGCTGATTGGAGGCAGGAGAGGGTCTTGGAGGGAGGGAGGGGCCTGGAGGGAGGGACTGAGGGGAAGAGGAGGAGCTAGGAGGCAGGGATGTGGTGGGGATTGGGGAGCTGGGACACACCCTCATCAGAATGAGGTTGGGGCCAAAGGGGGAGGGATTTCAGGGTGGGGCTGGAAGGGGGTCGGGCTGAAGGTAATGAATGACTTATGGCTGGGGAGAGATTCTTTGAGTCAGGGCTTTGGATGAAATGAACCTGGGGTAGAGGTTGGAGGGGTGATTGGGTCGATCATGTGTGACAACGGAGACGCGGATGACCAATGGTTGATGACCATGAAGTGTGTGCTGTGATCATGATTTGAACGACAACGGTGACAATGACTTGCAAGCAAGTACTCAGAGCAAGGTAAACAGGCTCACATTTAAAGCTTAGGGTATAGGTTCCTGCCCAAATAATCCAGGAAGCAAAATATTCCTAACGGGGGACCCAAGGACTGTGTAGCATCCAGACCCCAAACGAGAGCTGGGAAGCTACACAGGGCTCTCTCCCGTTTCTTTCTACTTTTTTTTTTTTCTGTCATTGTCGGTTTGTTTTGTTTTGCAAAAAAAGATAGATGCTCTTTTAAAAAATAAGTCAAAATCCTAGTTAAGAAGCTGGCTAGGTGTCCCGGGATCTGAGGGTCCTAACCTCAGCCACACAAAGGTACATCCATGACTGCGGCCAGGTGCTTTCCCACTTGGGCCACAGAACAAGAAAAACACTCCACAAGCAGTAGTTTTCACTAAAGCTCGTGAAAACCTTGGTGGGGGCTGCACTGCTCACTCAGTGTTTGCCGGGGGGGCACTTGTGGTTCAAGGTACACTTAAGTCTGAAAGCACATCTCTACTCTACAGGGTGAGGGGCAAGTATGGGGTGGGGTCTGGGGGGCCTGGGGGTGAAGTCTTGGGGCGGAGAGTGGGTTGCTCAAGAGGCAACTCCAAATGGCACATTTTGACCTAAAGGGGCCAATTGTTCCCAAACTGGATGTGAGCCAGGAGGCTCCCCATTTTGAGAAACGCTATCGGGATCGACCTCAATATCAAGTGCACAGCCAGGATAGGCCAAAACCTTTCGGATCCCAGGATGAGACCAAGTCTCCATCAGATCCTACTACCGAAGTCAGGAAGAATTTTGCTACACATCCCTCGTTCCTAATTCTGAATTTGGGAGCTAGAGAAGACCTTGGTGTTTGGGTGTTTGCACCCCTCCCTTATGGGGAGGGGTGGGGAAGTGGCCCAGGGTTGGAGGGGGGGCTCTCGCCAAGGGTCTCAAGGCGAGTGAGCAGCAGGGTTGGGACTAGGTCCCCCGACCTCTCTGCCAACAGCCACCTGGGGTCTCTCTGCCTGGCACACAGCCACCGCACGCAGCAAAGTCACAAATCAATTGGAAAGATCTAAGGGTTGCGGTGTGAGACTTGATGTAAGTGAGTGTGCGTGTGTGCGTGAGAATTAACGAACGAAAGAGTTTAGCCCTTTTCACAGTGAGTGGTCAAGCACAGGACTCTTGTGGTTTCACGAGGACCTGGTGGCTGACACCCCTCCCCTGGGAGAGGGACCTCAGCACCAAGCCCTGGTACTGTTGCCATGTTTTTTTTTGGTCTTTTTGATTTTATATTTGATATTCGATAGAGTTTAGAATAACATACTTATTTCTTTAACTCATTTAGAGATGAAATTCTTATTATTATTCATTATATCATGCATTAATAGGGAGGGAGGGAGGGAGGGAGGGAGGGAGGGAGGGGTTCTTAGCGGCAGCTTGTCACACAGCAACACGAGACAATAAATGTAAGCGTAGCGTTCACTAGATTCCACACAAGAGCGAACTCCACCACAAAGAAGCATAGAGCGCTTAGAGGGAGCTGTGAGGAACCCCGATAATGTAGAAGGGCCTGGGGGAGGGGGAGGGGACACGCTGCTTAGATATCCTCATCACCAGCCTCCTTGTTGAAGGTGGTCATGTCGATCTTCTCCGGGAAGATGATATTGACCGCCAGCTCCTCGCCGCTGTTGTACTGCAACAGCAGGTTCTTCTTCTTGCGAAGCATGTGGTTGTAGCGCAGGTTGGACACCCAGGCCTCGCACTTGTTGAGAAAGACGATGGCCACGGTGCCCAGCACAACCAGGCTGGTGAGCACGCCCAGGATGGTGAAGCAGATGGCCTGTCCCTCGGTGAGGAGAGGGGCACTCTTGTTGAGCTCTTTCATGGACACCTTCAGGATGTGGTGCTCGGGCTGCTGGACAGGTAGCTCGTGCACCCCGGGGGTCAGGCGGTAGGTGAGCCCGTAGCCGCTGGGTAGGTGGGTGACCTGCACGGGGCTGGTCCCGCGCTTCTTCGCGCATGTGGGACCCATGAACGGGGGCTTGCACAGACACTCGAAGCTCACCTGGGTGTGCTGGAGGCAGGTGCCCCCGTTCAGGCACGGGCCACTGGCGCAGTTGCTCACCGGACGGCTGCAGGTCTTGTCGACGAATCCAGCTGGGCAGCGGCAACGGAAGTCACCCCCGATGTCGGTGCAGACGCCATCGTTCTCGCATGGGTTAGGGGTACAGCTGTTGGTCACGATCTCACAGAAGTTGCCCGAGAAGCCAGGGGGGCACAGGCAGGAAGCATGCGAGGCCCGGCCCTCATCATCCACGCAGGCGCCTCCGTGCTGGCAGGGAGAACTGTAACACAAAGATACGGTTAAGGGTCCTGGGGGAGGGGGGGCTGGGCTAGAACAGAGCAATAGGAACAGAACCGACCTCCCATACCCTCTCCTAAGCCCTCTCCCACCTCTTAGTCTCTCAGGCCAGAGCAAAGACTGTAAGTCACTAGTCAGATGGGGAAACTGAGGCTGCATTAGTAACAGTTTGGAGTAAGATCTTTCAATGGGCTCGTCCCCGGATGAGGAGAGTAAGGGGCACAGTCCTCCAGGGGAGATCTACTGTTAGGGCTCCAGTCTGCGTCCCCCACCCCACCCCACCCCACCCCTTATTATTTTTATTTCTAGTGGAGTGGACCCAGCGAGCTATTGTGAGGAGAAAGCCTTGGGGACTCTCGGTGAAGAAATACGGACTGTATCTTTGCTGGCGGGAGTGGTGTCTGTGACGGGCTGTTTAATGTTGGTCTATTCACCCAAGTGCAGCTTGCAAACTGAAGTTGTTTGCTCAAAGCTGAGCACAAGGAGCATTTAATGTAAGTGCTTTTAAACGAGCTAGCCCTTTGTCATCTGATAAATGCCAAAACTCCGGGAAAGGACACCCCCCCCCCGCCGCCCCCACCCCACAACACACACAAGGAATCAGCATTGCAGCTTCAGGCAAGGACTGCAGAGTAACCCGGCTCTGAAAACTTCCTAAGGGCTCCTGGGCTCTGTTTTGACAGACTAGTTCAAGTCGGTTAAAACAAAACAAGTTGAAAGGTCTTGCTCTATGCCGCCCCCCCCCCGCTCCTTTCCAGTAAACAGCAGTGAAGTTCAGTGGTCACTACCTCCAATGTCCCTTCTAAATGGGGGGTCTTTAGACCCCTGTGTTCCTGACTGTTCAGAGCTTCAGCATTCTCCTGGATCTTGAATGGACCCTCCCAATCCCCACCCCCTGCCAGCCTCTTTACCACTAAGGCTAGCTAATACTAGTGTCCCCCCCCCAACCCATGTCCTCCAATCTCCTTAGACATCCCAGAAAATCCAATTGCAATGCCCTAAACTGCCCCCTACAATATGGTAAGCGGGTTTCACAGCCTGGCCCTGCTGAACTCTGATCTCTTGTTATGTTGCCTTTCGAAAATTATCCAGCTTGGCATCTCCATTTCAATCAGCTGTCATTCATCAGCATAGGAACCTGGGGACCTCAGGGGAATATGAAATCGCCTTCAGGACCATTTTGTTTTTAAAAGAAAATTATGGAAATGACACATTCCTACATAATCCACCACCACCGCCACCACCGCCACCGCCCAGTCAGAGTGGATTGGAGGCGGCAGATTGCTGGGAATACATCTTTCATCAGGTTACAGGACCCGGGGGGGGGGGGAGAGGCAAGACCCCCAGAGTGAGGGGAGAATATTTACCCATTGATCACGCAGGGCCCAGCCTTGTGCTGACAGTCCTTTCCAGAGAATCCAGGGGTGCAGGAGCATTCGTACTGGCCTTTCTCGAGGTCCACGCAAGTCCCATTGTTGGCACAGGGGGTTGAGGTGCAAGCCCGAATATCTGGGAAAGGGGGGGGGATAACCTAGTGCTTAGCTTTTCTTTTCAGAAGCCAGTGTGACAGAAACCCTAAATGGCTCGGCTAGTGATTTCCAAGTGGGGTTTGTAGTAAGAGGGTGCAGTGGTTTTCCGTAAAGACCTGAAGTGCTGAGGGTCAGGAAGGACACTAGTGAGGAAGCCAAGGCCAGAGAAGCAGCTAGACCCTTGCTGACACCGTTGTAGTGTGGTAACACAACCTCCATCCCAGAAGCCTCTGCCCCTCCACAAAACAGGGAACCAGCTAACGATTCCCTGAGGCCTGTTTCCCCTCTCACATCAGCTTCTCACATTTAGGGAAAGGGTCTCCAAGCCATCTTGGGAACCAGCAGGAGCTGACACTTGGGGTTGGGGGGGTGGGAGGGAAAAGCTCCCATCCACCAGCTCTTCACACATTCCCAACTAAGTCCCTCAATGGGGAGCAAGAAGTCTAATTTAGCCCTAGCACTGCCTTCCCCAAGCCGTGTCCCTTCTGTTCTCAGGTTCTGAACTAAGGGGGTCTAGGGATAAAAAGGCTGCATCTTTTGAAGGCAGCAAAATTAGAACTATTGAACGCTCTCTTGTCCATGCCGGCTTCCATGAGCACTGCCATATCTCTGCTGTGTTTTAACACCCCCCGTCAGGACCACTTCATTATTCAGGCTCAGCAAGCCAGGGATGAACTGAACAAAGGGACTTGGGCAAGGGTTCTCTGACTGAGGAGATCCCAGCCGCTCAGCAAGGTCAGGAAAGGAACCTTTGTGCTGGTCCAACCTGCTGCTCCACAGAGTTCAGCTCCTCCCTGCTCTGCCTCAGTTTCCCTCCATATAAAAGGGGGGAAAAAGCTCTCTTTGCTGATCCCTAGGGGTCGGTTTTCAATAATTGTGAGCTGTAGAAAGCCAGGGCTAGCCAGAGAGACTGCAAATGAAGGCAGCCAGCGCCCCCACCCCACCCCAAGGGTTTCCTGGTGTTAAAGCTACACAGGGAGAATTTTTTTTTTCCTCTCCTTTTTCAAAGAGCCTTGCACCCTGACTGAGGGGAGACCAGTGTCAATCAACAGAAAAACCTGCAGGAGCCCTGTGTGGTGCAAGAAAACATAAAGAGGATTTATCTTTCCGGGATAGCGCCAGCAAAACATTAGTGCAAAGGGCCTTTGCAGCTGGCTCGGCCTTCTCTGCCCCTGCACTCCTGTCGATTGGGATCTTGAATTTAAGATAAAGATCTGGCGACCACCCCCACCCCACCCCACCCCCCACCGCCAGACTATGCCTGCTCATTTTCCCTAAATACCAACTCTCCAGAGCCTCCAACCCCAAAGACCGGGGTAAATCAGCTGAGGCATGGAGGGGGCCGAGGGGATTCTCTGCTTGAACTGCAGCTGTGGCCATGCAGGCAGCGAGGGAGAGAGCCAGCAATTACCCAGGGGCTATTTCCCTCCTGAGACAACCCTTGACCCCCGCCATTTCCACCCAGACAACCGTCGTGAATCTGATGGAGAGGGGCCATGCCTGGGGAAGGATCTGAGAGGAAGGTGTCTGTCTGGAAAGCTGTTTGGGGTGCAGATATCTAGAATGGAAGGATCCAGACTAAAAGCCTAGCCCTAGTCAGTGGGTTTTCCTAGCAGCCCCAAGCAAGTAGCTGTTGTCACTGCTGCTGCTGCTGCTGCTGCTGCTGCTGCTGCTGCTGCTGCTGCTGCTGCTGCTGCAAGCCATGGCTGAAACATGAGTCAACTGCAGCAAATAAAACGTTCCTCCACCTGCGAAACCACCACGCAGGAGGGAGACTACAGACAATTCAGGGTACCCTTTGCTTCTTTGGTCCTTGGTTTCCCCATTTGTCATTGTCCAGTGTTGGGGAGACCATTCCTTGGGCATCTAGCCTTCCCACTGGGCTGTCACCTTGGGGAGGGGGTACACCCTGATTCCCCAGGACTTCAGGTTACCTGGACTTTGCGACAAATGAGACTGGCCCTGAAACAATGGCTGCCAATCCATGATGATCACATAGATTACTGACGTCACCAGATAACGCCAATCTGTACCTTAACCCTTTCTCAGACTCTCCCATCATCAGCCCCCTGCAACACCTGAGTGACCCCCCCCCAATCCTGTCCTCCCTTGTGGTTTACACTCAGCCCACCCCTCCCCTATTTGTTTGTTGGCTCCTGTTTCTTGAGGTTTGAGCCCCGAGAATTGCCTCTCCCACAGCACACACAGAACTCCCCAATCCTACCTGTGCAAGTAGCCCCTGTCCATGGTCCAGCCACCCTAAGCAAGGTGGGGTTTTTTTGTTTGTTTGTTTGTTTTTCTTTTTTGCTTGTTTGTTTGCTTGTTTGTTTGTTTCTTTGGTTTTGTTTTTGTGAATCTTTATTCAACAGGCAGTTTCCGGGCGACTCCCTCCCCCCTCCTCCCCAACCCCAAGTCTGGGAGCCCGCAGTGCTGAGGTAAACAAAATATATATGTCTATACATTTGAGGAGGCATTTGAGGCCCAGCAGGAAGTGCATATACACCATAGATCACATACTACAAATAGGGAGCCTTAGGGGTTCTGGAATGTAGGTGTGGGAGAGGGAGGGAGAAGGGACAGGGAAAAGGGTCGAGGGTAGGATAGCTCAGTGCTCACCTATTTCGCAGAATTTCCCGTCCCAGCCTTCCTTGCAGAAACACTGCCATGGTTCTTCGCAGAGTCCATTAACACAGCCAGGGGAGGTTACGCACTTCTCACACAGGGGGCCCTCCCAGCCAGGCTCACACCTGTGTGGACAAAGGGGAGAGAGAGAGGGACACATGAGGGGAGCAGGGGTCCAGAGACTCGAACTGTTGTCTGCTGAACAGAGAACACTTGGTGGTCTTTGTGGAGTCCCAGGCCAGTGGCTCCTTTCAACAATCAGCAGTCACCTGAATGGAAAACTCAGAGAAGGTGCTGAGGGGCAGACACACAAGGGTCTACCAGACCCCCACAAGAACCCCATTTGGTGCAGTGGTCTACAGTGGTCTCCCCCTGCAAGGCACTCTTCTGATCCCCCTCCTTCCTGCACCCCTCCTTCTCTCTTCCCCCCCTCCCCCCAGTTTTCTGCAGAAGCAAGAAAGCTGTGACGCAGTTTTTTTTTTTGGAAAAGCACCCCCTCCTTCCAGCCTGACTCCAAGACTCCACAGGATCCTACCCCCACCATGGCCCCCCCAAACAGCTTTCTCCATTACCTGCAGACATTGTCAGCCTCACAGAATCCATGCTGAGGGTCACAGGCTGGGTCGCACTCAGCCCCTGAGAAGGAGAAAAAGGGTACCCAATTCACCCCACAAGGCCTAAAGGACACTACAAACACCATCTTCCCTCAGATGGCCTGCTGCCCCTCAGCAGGGGCTGCAAGCACAGCATCCCCCTGATTCTCCAAGTCCACAGCAGACACCTTTCTCCCCAAAGAAAAAAAGAGCCCCCAGACCCCTAAAAGTAGGAATGAGGGGAAATGAAGGGGTAGCCTTTGACCCCTGGTCATTCTGTCAAGGCCCCCATTTGAAAGTGACCTAAAGGGGAGATTTTGAGGTGTCTGAGAAAGCCCAGGCAAGCCCACCTGCCTAGCTCACAGGTGAAGCAGCTAGATTTTACCCCAAGATTAACCCTAGTTAAACCAGGCAACCAAATCCTTTCTCCCCCACTTCTCCTACCCCCGCACTGGTCACATTAAAAGAACTGCGCAACAGCTCTGCAGGGCCTCTGAGATTCCGACGCTCTTAAGGGAGTCTGACACTTTAATAGACACCTACTGTATGCATTTACTCAACCAGTTCTCGGGCTTCCCAGACATCCCCCGACCCCCACTCACAACTACTGGCGCACTAAGAGCTGGGGTCGCTGCGGGAAGGGGGCAACTCTCTTCTGCCAGAGCCACATGGCCTCTGCAGACAGAAGTGTCGCAGCCCCTCACCTAGAGAAATGCGCCACGCAGGAGGGGCTCCAGCTGTGCTCCTGTTGGAAATTGGGGGCTACGGCTGCAAAGTCATCCCCCAAAGCCCCCAAGGCCTATTCCTAAACACATATTCCATGACAGATACCCACAAAGTTGCACCTCAGCTCTTTTTTTCCCCTTAAATAGAATACCTCCCAGTGCAGTCTCCTTTTTCCATACCTCCTCAATCCGCGCAACGAGACCCCTCTGAACGCCACTTCTGCTGGGCGAGAAGGGGCTGGGACCCTCCACCTCCCACAAACCCTGGGACCCCAGGATTGGGCTCAACACGCAAGAGTGGCGCAGGGAGGATGAGGCGGGCACAGTGCGGGGCTTAGGGTTAGGCGGGACGGGCGGGACTTGGGGCGCACGGGACAGGGAGAATGGGGTGGTCGGCAGGGTGGTCGGCGGGGCATCGCAGGCTTCCCCAGAGGGGGCGCAAGCCAGACCGCCAGGGGGGGCTCACCATAGGTGCTGTGGCCGAAAGCCAGCAGGAGCAAGAGGACGCGCAGGAGGGCTCCGGTCGCGATCATCTCGGGGCGGCCTGGGTCGTGGTCCGGGTAGCGGTGGCGGTGCAGGGGCTGCTCCGGGGGCTGCGCTGGGCTTCTGGTTGCGGACCACGAAGGGGGCACGGGTGTCCAGCGGAAAGAAAGCCAGGGTTGCACCGGGGCGCACGCTACTAAGTGCGGCTGCCGAGGAGCTGCCGCTGCGGCCCGCGCGCCGCCTTTTCGTACTGTCGTACCCCCCCGCGGCCCCCGCCCACGCCCACGCCTCGCGCGCACGGGGCAGGCGCCGGCCAGTCCCGGTGACCCACCCCCTGGCGGGGCCGCCCCCCAGCGCCGAGGCGCCCGGAAGCGGCTCGCGCACGCGGCTGCACTCTTTGGCTAGACGGGTACCTGCGCACGATGGGCACGCGGTCCGCACACAGGACAGCACGCGGCTGGAGGCGGAGGTGGCGGCGCTCGCACAGGCCCGCTTAGCGCAAGTCTCAGGAACCAAGCCAGGCGAGCGAAAGCCCTCGTACGCACCCAGAATACAAAACGCTCACAAAACACAGTAAGACACTTAGGGCTGGAGTCCCGGGCACACATGGCGCGGGTCAGAAGCCCAGGAGGACCCAAACGCACACCACGAAGATGTGAAAGACGCACATGATCACAGATGCACACACGAAAACCACCACGAAAAGCCGAAGCCCTCCGACGAGCCTTGCCATTGTGGAGTTTGGGGAAGGTGCAGATGCACTTGCTCCACAGACCCCCAACCCAAACACACCTTTCAACACAGGCAAACCTTAATGCCTGCTCCCGAGGCACAGGTCACAGACCAGGGCAGCAGGAACACTGTCCGATCTGCTCCAAGCAGGGGAAGCACCAGCTATGAAAGACTGAGAGTCCTCCTGCCTATGCCGCCCCTCCACGCAGCCCGCCTGTAAACACAGGAGACCACTGGTAAACACCGACGACATCGTGCGTCACCCTCTACCCCTCCTCCTCTCGCAGGTACCACCATCACAGTCTGGGCCTTATCATGCTGAAACATAAAAGCAGTGATTCTTTCCAACATGTACAGCTACACACCTGAGAGCAACACCTATGCCCAGTCCCCAAATCTGTCCCAGATTCATCCAACACACGAATTACACCAAAGCACACACAATCCGATTCATCTTTGTTCACAGTGACACATGTTGACAGTCTCGCCAATATGTTCACTGTCAAATGCAGGCAGGCAGGCAGGCAGGCAGGCAGGCAGGCAGACAGACAGACAGACAGACAGACAGACACACACACACACACACACACACACACACACACACACACACACAGAGTGGCTTTCAACCAGGGATGGCTTAGAGGATGGGAGTGGGGGGTTATTGATTCTACCAGGTCCCTGGGGCAATCCCTTTTTCCTGCTATCCCCTCCAGCGAGGGCTCAGAGCCTTTTACTCAGCTGGGAAGCCCCCATTTTCCATTCTGAGGCTCAAAAAGGAGGAGAAGCCAAGTGAATTGATAACATTTACTGGGCCAGGGAGGTGGCTCACTGGGTAAAGGTGCTTGCAGCCAAACTTGAGTTTGATCCTTGACTCCTGCAGTTGTCCTTTGATCCCCACAGAAACCCCTTAAATAAAATGTAAATAGAGTCATTGACGTAGCTTATTTGGTAAACCATAAAGGTGCCTGCCACCAAGCCTGACAGCTTGAATTTATTCTCCAGACCTCACATGGTGGAAGGAGAGAGACTGAGAGCTGTTGTCCTGTCTGGCCAGTACATGACTCTTCTCTCTCTCTCTCTCTCTCTCTCTCTCTCACACACACACACACACACACACACACACATCTGTCTCTAATGTAAAAAAGAAATGTAAAAAATCAAATAAATGTTTTAAAATAAAAAATAAAATAAAATGTAAATAAAATTTTTTTTTTAATGTGGAAGTTGAATAGATGACTCAGCAGTAAAGAGCATGTATTGTGTTTCCAGAAGACCCAGGTTCAATTCCCAGAACCTACAGGGCAGCTCACCACTGATTGTAGACCCAGTTTCAAGGGCACCAGACACACATGTAGTATACACACATATAAATGTTTATATGCATAAGAAAAACATCTTTAAATAAAATGAAATGTAAAGAAAGAAAGAAAATGTTTTTTAATATATGGCTTCTTCCTTTTTCTCACATAGGGCAAGGAGCTTTAACTCTGAATCTAGGGGGGCATCTTCAGCCCAAGGTAGGGGGGTGGTGGCATATGACCTTGGCAAAGCAGGTTGAAAGAGTTTTGCCATTTTAGGGGATTGGAAGCCAGACAATGGGAACCCCTAGGGCAAAAAACTGGGAATGGGCACATGGTTAGAGTTGAGGCTGAAAGAATTGGGGTAATGTTCTTTTCTTATGCTTTTTGCAGAAACTCTGACTGAGGGCTGGAAGAAAAAGCCCCTGAGTAGGCTAGAGGAAGCAGTCAGGGTTCCCCTGAATTGGTGTGGATTCATTGACTCCCTTATGCTCCTCTTGTCCTTAATAAACTGAGGCTAACAGCAAGTATTTCTGTTCGGGGAGGTGTTGTTCGGACCCCCCACCCCCAATCCCACAGGTCCTTGTTTAAACTGAGAGTGGCTGACAGGTGCCACTGTCCCCTCCTTGGTGATCACCAAGGTCTCCTTGGCTCTTCTTCATTTCTTCCTTCCTTCCAAATACCCTGACCTCAGCCTCCAAAATTATCCTAAGCAGTGCAATAGGGCAGGCACACCGGAGGGGCTGGGTTCTCAGCCAGAGCCAAAGAGATCAGAGGATCTTGGAGCTGGGTCCCTGGGATAAAGGCCCCTGCTTAAGGCAGCAGGAAAAAAGTGGGGTACATAGAGCACAAGAAGCCCCAGATTAGTGAGGTGAGTCCCTCGCCTAGATTCCTTCCCCTTCCTAAGCCCCTCTACACTCTGCCCTCCCCAGGGCTGGAAAGGAAAGCAAGCCAGAGGCACAGCCTAGGTGCCTAAATGTCAGGGGTTTAAACTAAAGGGCACTCCCTTGGCTGATGAGAACTTGATTTCCAACCCCAGATCCATCCCGTGCCTGCTGAGAGGGCGCTGGCTCGTCACCCCCTTCTGCGAGCCATGTTTCCACGTCTCTAAGCAGGGATCACACACCTGTCACTGAAAAGACCTCAGGATTTTGTAAGCAGAAAGCTCGGTGCCTAAAAGGTCCAGCCACAGCCAGGGCTGGACTTCAGCGCCAGAAAGCTAGAGGGATCTCGGAGGGAAGCACACAGAGTCCTCTTTTGGAGCCCCTACAGGGTGGCTTTGGGTGGGGAGTTTCCTCTTTCAGGACGCACAAGCCCAGGAGTTTTATGAGGGTTTGCTCTGGTCTCAATAAAACGTTTGTTAATACTGCGGGCTGAAGATGTCTGTATAATGAGCCTACGCCGCTGAGAACAAATGAGTGAGACGGGAGCACTAGGGAGGGGAGGTTGGAGACTGTCACAGGCTCAGAGGCTGCACAGAAAATGCCAATCGAATCCCTTGGGGAGAAGTCGGCACAGTCTGCCGTTTTTTGCCAAGCAGATCTTGGGGGCTGGGAGCCACGCCCTGCTCCTCTATCTGAACATCCCTCCTCAGCCCCCTCCTCTTCTCTGGCGTCTGCATTCAGACCCCTGGACTCACAGGGGTGAGGCAGGCAGCTCCCCCACCCCCCATACAGCAAAAGCACCGCCCAACTGTCACAGTGGCAAGCAGAAGCAGGGGGCCTGTGCAGGTAGCAGAGACTGAATCTGCTCCCCCTGTGTGGCGGAGGAGGGGGGGTCGCAGGAAAAGTCTAAGCTGCCTCGGAGCTAGGCTTGCTTCTCTCTGGCCAAACCAAGGACTCTGTAACTTTCAGGCTCTCCGGCAGGCAGGAGAGGAAAGCAAAGAGATTCTGTCTTGCAAAAGAGATGCCCTGGCTATGGGTCAAAGTTTTCTGAAAGAATCCAAAAAATGCTGTCTCTGGCCCGTTTCCAGTACCCGGCTCCCCTCTCCCATCCTCCCGCTCCAGACCCCATCCTTGCCTCCAGCCCTCAGCAAACCACTTGGCCCTTGATTAAATACAGAATTGCTGGTCAGGGAAGCTCAATGGGGTGGAGCGGATGGGCCTCTCAGACAAGCCCGCTTTGGTCTGCACAAGAGGGTTAGGCCAGCTGGTGGGGGGGAGGGGGTTAACCCCAGGTTGACATCTTGCTCCACACCCCCATTGAGAATCTCTGAGCCTTGAAGCTTTGTTTCGGGGGCCTAGGCTGGACTGTGGGTTGGGGAGGTGTCAGATTCTCTGCTGATTAGTCCTGGGAAAGTCTACAGATAAGTAAACTGAGGCCTGACTAGGTTCTCAGGGTGGGGGGGGTGCGGGAGGGGAGTGCTTTTATTGCTCTCTCTAAAGCCGCCATTCTCCACCTTCCATCTGTACAAGGACAGTGCCCCCTCCCCCTCCCTTTGTTTCTTCGTGTTTTGTTTTGTTTTTTTTTGTGGTTGTTGTTGTTTGTTTTGTTTTGTTTTCCCCAAGACCGGGTCTAACTAAGAACTCAGGCACATGGTAGGCCTGGAACTGTGGCCTCACCACATGTTAGGCGCGACTGTCATTTCTTACTCCCCGAGATCTCTTTATTTCTGCTCTAGTATAGTGCCCAGTCCACCAGAGCTTCCTGGGAGCCTGGAGCTGAGGAGCAGCAAAGCTTATTTCCAGAGCTGAGCACCCGAGGCTGGAGGGGTTTGTAGATGGCTACAGAGTAGCCAAGGTGGGAATCAAACCATGACTTACTGACATTGAAGCCTCAGAGGGCCAACAGTGGGGCCAAGAGCAGAGGATGGGACCACCCCAGTGTACCTCCAAAACCCTGCTTTCTTTCTTGGGGTAGGAGGGGTGATTCAGCACTCCTGAGTGCTTCGAGATTCTTCAGGCAAACACCAGAGACAGAAATGGTGGTGCTGCGATTCATGTCTCTGCCCTTGGGGTTATAGATCCAAGCCACAGAACTGGAGAAGAAATCCCCCACCCCACCCCCAACCCCTTTTGTCTGCTGCAGAGAAATGAAAGGCACACGGGACGCTGGGTACATTTAGGCCTGGGAATATGACAGTTCTGTTTCAGGTTCAATCAGAGAAAAAGCTCTTCAGTCTCAAGTGGCTTTTCATGCAGAGAGCCGGGACTGTGTCCCATGACCTCAGAAATGCAAGCCTTTCTTGAGTCTTGATGTGTGGGGCCGGAGAGGTGCATCGTACCCACTCCTGGACACACTGAGGCCTTTTGAAGGTAGAGAGGGCGCAAATCCTGCCTAGTCCCAAGTTCTCATGCAGGTCTGCCTATAATGTGGGAGACCAGGCTTGAGACACAGAATCGCTTAGGTCTGGGCTCCACCTTTAGCAGTGGTTGGGGCGGGGTCTCTCCTTTCCCCAGACACCAGTTTTTCCTTTATCAATGAGAGGATTTAAAAAACCAGACTTCTCCATTCCTTCAATAGCACAGGGTACATGAAGGTTCACGTCATTTGCATCAACCAAATCATCCTCTCAAAGGGCACCACTGAGTCATGCTGCAGCAAGGAGACACTCTGGGGGTCTCTAGGAGTGTTAAGTGACTCTCCATGTTCTTTTACTCCCGAGGCAAATTCCCCCTCCAACCACGAGGGAGGGCGTTCAGAAGAAAGAGGAGTCTTTTCACCACATAGCTGCCTATACAAGCATTGGCAAGGACTGAGATAATTCTCCACGTATCACGAATTCTCAGAAGTTAACTTCCCATAAAGCAGTGAGTGGCTCTTCTCCTTAAAAGCAATATCCATCTCTTCAGAATCAGCAAAAGCCCTACTGTGTGCCCAGGAAGGGAAAGGGGCTCTCTGTTAGGTGTCCAAAGGAGTACAGGCTGGGGAAGAGGGTAGAGCACTTTTATAATGCAAAGGGCTTCGGGCCGAGCAGAACAGCATAGGAGTTCTCCAAGTGATGGGGTATGGCTTGAGTGTGGCTTGTGCCTGTGTGCCCCTGTGAAGTTGCTAGACTGTGAGACAAGAGCTGAATATGGCATGGATATGGTGGTCCCAAGAGCGCATGATAGGGCTGGAAGGATAGCGAAGTAGTTAGGGTTCTCATGCTCTTCCAGAGGACCCAAGTTCAGTTCCCAGCATCTATGCTGAGCAGCTTACAAGCTGGGGGCAGGGGTGTGTGCGATCCAATACCCAACACCCTCTACTGAATTCTGAGGGCATCTGTACTTACAGGAGCAAACCTACACCCATGCCCGCGATTAAAATTGAAATCTAAAGCAAACAAAATATATGGGTGTGGGGGGAGGCAGGAGATTAATCCAAGCCCAGAGGTCTGAGGCACCATGGCCCTTGTAATAAGCCAGCAACAAAGTATACAGTTTTAGTTTGTCCCACAGGATTAAAGTGGGGAAAACAAAACAAAACAAAACTGAACAAAAAAAAAAAAAATCCTGAGTCTGGAGTGCAGTGTAAAAGCTTCAATATTTGGATCTGAAATCTGCCCTAATTCAGCAAACAATGCCTTCAAAATCCGCCTTGTCACAGAGTCGTTTGACCACGACTACAGCAATGACAACGACGACGGTAGTGGCAGCGGCATCGTGCCCAGACTTGATTAGAATCCTTGGAAAGAAAGCCAAGACATCCATACCCGTCCAGTGAAGAACCGCCCACCTTGGTTGGGGGAGAACGAGTGACAGACAGCAAAGACCAAGGACACCAGATCAGAGACTGCTTTTAGTCGCCAGAAAGTCCTCCTTTCAAACCTGGAGCCTGGGCCAGGAGGATCCTTCTTCTGGCCCCAGATCAGTTCTCGGGTACGGGGGTGGGGGTTGGGGGGCGAGAGTGGCAGAACTTCTCGCTGGTCACTGCCACTGTTTATAAAAGAGAGGGCTGTTTGGTGGTTTGCGCCACCCCACCACCCCGCCCCAGTTGTTGGTAGGAAGCTCTGACAAGTTTAAGGCTGTGAAAACATTACTCTCGAGGAATCTAAGACTTTTCTCTTTCAGTTTTCTAAGGAAACGTTTCCATTTTCATTCAATTATCCTTTTAAAAAAATTTTCAGAGTGCTTTTGGGGTCCAGAGCGGACTTAAGAATCTCTCCGATGGAGGCTATCCCCCTGTCCCCCAAGAAAAGGAGAGAAGCTCGAGCCAGCTTGCCCACTAGCGGTGCCGCGCCTCCCCCTCTCCTAGGAGTCCTCACTCTGGACCTGTAGCGAGCCTTTCTGTGGCCTCCTCCCTGGGCCTCATCGCTGGCCAGAACACATCTTCTCGCTCCGGTGTTAATGGATTGTGCACATGTGTTTGACCTCAGCAGGACCAGAGACATCTTGTTCCTCCTTGTACCTCGCGGCTGGTGGCCGGCAGCCCTGCCCGTGAGCTGGTTGCGGATTAAGTGAATTAATGAATAAATGAATGAGACACAACATGTTCTCTGAGGGTTACCATGGGCCCCTCAGAAAGAGCCCGTGTCCTAGCAACTGGCCCCAGCAGCAGGTCCCTCTCCCAACTGCAGCCCTCTACTTTCCAGGGGTGGCTGACCTCCCCTTGCAGCCTTCCAGGAGGGTCCCCCAGGTTGCAACACTGTTCCCACCTAGTTCCATCCCAACCCAGGCCCCCAGATCTTGTACTGGGAATGTGGGTAGCAGTTACGTCAGACCACATCCAGAGCCCCCCACTGCCTCCCTCCACCAAGCGCCTGGTTCCTCTGAACGGCTCTCTCTGCGTGTGAGCGAGCCGTTCCTATGGTGACGCTCTGCACCTCCGGGAGGCCCTACCTAGCAAGTCTGCAGCCAGGCTCCAGCCAGTGACATACAAGGGTCCTGCTAGCCCGAGCTGACCCACCCCCTACCTCATGCACACACCGGATGGCTTAGAACCCAAATCTAAACTTTTGATGAGCTTTAATGTGATCCAGGCATAGAAATGTCTCTCCCTCTTAGCTTCCAGCTCCGCCACGCTCCACCTAGTCACATAACGGAGGCGCAGCTCAGAGAGGGCAAGTGATTCTCTGCTGGTCACACAGCAAGGAACGACCAGAGTAGGACTGGAATGTTCAGAAGTGAAGCCCTGTTAGAAAGACTGTGGAGCCTTATTTCAGAGTCCCCCAGGAACCCTCAAGGTAGTAAGGCTTTGCTTAAATAAATAAATAAAAAAGCAGGGCGCCGTATGACAGCTTTAACCCTAGCCCAGGAGGCAATGAGAGTTGGAAGCCGGTCTGGGCTACATAATGAGACCGTCTAAACCACAAAAACCCAAAACAAACAAGCCAAGACCGATCCAAAAGCTCAGAGGGGCTGGTGACATGGCTTGGTGAGTTAAGGGTGCTTGCCACAGACACAGATGGTGTAAAGAGAGAACTTACTCATGCAAGGTGTCCTCCACACACTCGCAGTGACAGCGCCACCCCCAGTGATAAGTGAGACTAGAAACAAGGAGAAGGAGCAGAGTAGGGACTGAGTCCCCCCCATTATTACTTCAGTTTCAGGTTTTGGCTGACCGTGTGCACACAAGCACATGCACGCGCGCACACACGCACACACACACACACACACACACACACACACACACACACACACACACACACGCCTAATTTCCTTTCTCTTTTTTCCATCCTGGAATCCAGCTTTGATTCCCCACCCACCCTCTCTATTATCCAAAGCCTGCCCCAAGTCTGAGACCCACTGGCATCCCAGATACTAACCCCATTTCTAAGCCCCATTCTGGCCACGACCTGCCTGACCCAAGCCCCTTTCACCGACCACGATAGCAGGCAAGGATCAGAGGGGTTTTGCCACGGAGCAGTGAAGATTCCCTTCACTCTCCTACAGCTGAGCTGGACTTAGAAGGAGAATCAGCTTTCTCGGGGCTCCAAGCTATGAATTTAGTGCACAGTAGGCTCTCGTTAAGTTTGTGTGGAAATCGAATTGCAACGTCTTATGAAGGAATCAATAGGGAAGTCCTGGGCTTGCTTGGGGAGACAGGGGGGGTGAGGGGGAGCATCAGAAGTTATCCTCTAAGCAAGTGAGCTTCTCCTCACTAGGAGGAGTTGCCTTCAGCCTTACATTGATTCCTCAGTAAGTTTCTTTTCAGCGGCTCTTCCTTACCTCTCTGTAATGGGCCAATTATTTCCAAGTGTATTTTATTTCATTCTGCCTCCCAGCCTGAGCCGCAGCAACAAGACCGGACCCCTGACCTTCCCCCTCCCCCATCCTCATGTGGAACGTGGGCCCCAGCACCCCATCTCCACATTGTCTGGGTTTGCTTGGTTTGTTGTTGTTGTTGCTGCTGTTGACAGCATCTTTAAGATTTGATACAGGTCAAGGAACAGGAAGCTAGCGGGGGCATGGAGGTCATGGGGATGGGGCAGGGTGGGGGTGGGAAGAAGTTCCAGAAGGTTGCTTTCCAGTGAGTATGAAGCCCCTGCCCTATGGTGAGCACTGTTTTAAGAGTCCAGCCTCCGATGCTCTGCTGCTGGCCCGGTGGGAAAGCACTGTGGAAAGTCTGATGACAAATCAAGTCAGCAACCCACCAGCCAGCTTCCATAGGTCCCAAGAGCCAGACCCAAGGCCTTGGGAACCATGTTTCCTAAACCACGTCACGATCTAAAATGGACTCTGCAGGTCAGGATCCACTTGCTTCTGGGGACCCGGGCCCAATCTCCGCACGAGTTAACAGACCCTGCGAGCTAAGAGTCAAGGCTGGGGAGGTCTGCGTGAATCAGGGCCTCCCAGGCGGGGCTCAGCACAAGACAGATGGTTCCTGCAAGATGGTGAGATCAGAGAGAGCTTATTAGTGGGAGGTATTTACAGCAAAGTGGGTGAGGTGAAAAAAAAAAAAACCCGGCAGATGACAGCAGGCCCAGTTACCCCACAGGCCTGGGGGTATCAGTACCTGAGCTGCAAATTGAAAGCTAGTACAGAAAGCTATGTACTTCAATGGAGGAAGCTCCAGTCCACAGGAGATCTGATCTCCATCCCAGGTGATGGCCAAGTTCACCAGGTCTGCACACAAAGGGCCAGGGATGGAGGTACTGCAAGTTAAAGAAACCCTCAGGACTTCCCCAGGGTTAGCGTTATTCCTACGTGTGCATAATGTGTGCACCACACGAAAGCCAGGTACCTATGGAGGTCAGAACAAGGTGTTGGATCTTCAACCACCATGTGGGTGCTGGGAACTGAACCAAGATCTTCTGCAAAAGCAACAAGTTCTCTTGGTGACTGTGCCGCCGTCTCAATCTTGGCCCTGTGTCAGCTGTTCATACGACTGGACTGGCTCCTCGCCTGACGCCCGTAAGCACCCATCTTTAATCCTTTTTGTGAAAAACAAACAAACAAACAAACAAACAAACAAACAAATAACAAGGACCACAAACAAAATGGGACTCCAGATACCCAGAGAGAGTGAGGAACGTAGTCCCCCTAGGTCCTCAGTGAGCAAATGAAGACATAGACACCGGGTGACTGGAAGGATGGATGCCTCTGGGGCTGTAGGGCCTTGGGAGAGTGGGAGATGCAGAAACGGAGGGGACCAACTGTGGCCACGAGGAAAAAGCAGAAGATGGAGGAGACAGGTATCCAAGGGCTCCAGGATGCAGAGACTATGTAGAGTTGAGTGTCTGTGTGTGCGTGCGTGCGTGCGTGCGTGCGTGCGTACGTGCGTACGTGCGTGCGTGGGTGCGTGGGTGCGTGGGAGCCGCAGCCTTCACTTAGCCGTACGAGAGACCCAAGGGTGTTTACAGGCTGAAGAGGCTGCAGTTGACGATCCACAAGATGATGATCGGATAAGGCAAATCCAGCCGGCTCCTCTGCGTGTTTCTGGCCTGTTAGGGAGATGAGGATTTGAACCGACACTTCCACGAGCTCTTTAATTGAGTCTGCAGCATTCGTAGGGGCAAGGAGGGGGTTGGGGGGGAGGGACGGGACAGCACGGGGCAGTGAGTCAATGTACCATGAGCCCCTTCCATCTGTCCTCTGGCACCACTGGCAAAGAGAGCAGCCATGCTGGGGAGCCCAGCCTGTTGGATGCTCTCTGCCACTGGCCTTGTAGTAGGCACACTTGGGCGTTAATTGTGCTTTTAACTTTCAAAGTGGTTTCACATTGATTTTATTTACACAGAACCTGGCGTTTGTCACGCTCTGCCTCAGAGGCTGGTAAGCCACTTTGCGCACTGGGAAGTATCAAGAGCCTCTGAAAGATCTGGCTGATGCCCGCTTCTCCTCTGTTTCCTGGACACACTGGGTTGGGGCCCAGAGAGCATTTGTTGACTTAATGTGTAATGGGCGGGTAGACAGCTAGGTAGAATACTCTACTGGAAACATATATCCCTCTCGTTGTGACCGCCAAAGGGGTCTTGTTTGGACTACCAGAGATTCTCATCTCCCATGCCAGACATGATCCCCTCCCAGGGACTTCATATATCCTGTGGTGGGTGGGCATACAAATGTGTGGACCCTTCCTTCACTTCAAGGTAAAGAGGGGGTCCATCCGGCCCCCCTCTAGACTTCTTTAGCACCCGGGGGTTTCGGACCTGGTCACGGGCTAGTGTTCAGTTCAGGCAGAATGGAG
Organism: Rattus rattus; assembly: GCF_011064425.1. Taxonomy (NCBI): domain Eukaryota; kingdom Metazoa; phylum Chordata; class Mammalia; order Rodentia; family Muridae; genus Rattus; species Rattus rattus. Next base: position 126,994,326 of record NC_046160.1, on the reverse strand, counting down.
CTGAAGCAGCTGTGAGGGACCGTTCTGTCCCTTTCCATGAAGTTGGCGGCTTGCCTGCCAGCTGGGCTACACACAGGCCGTGGGCAGGGATTCCCCTGGGAGGAGTTGCGGCTTTCTGGTAGTTTGGGGTGCCTGCACTTCCTTGATGCCAGTATTTTTAACTTGGCCCAGTTTTTAATAAACTGTGTGGGGAACAGGAACCTACAGTTAAAGGATTCCACTAACTACACTACTCTGAGGAGAAAAAAACCTCCGGGACTGGTTCTGATCCCAAGGAAGGCCTGTGCTTCCTGGGGCCACTGAAGCTACAGACTGGGACAGCTGGGTGACAGGGCAAGGAAACCAGGAACTTCATGGCCCCTGGCAGCTGTGTTAGAGACCTGCCCTCTATGCCTTTCCCTAGCTCAGTTTCATCTCAGACCCCACTGCCCTGCCCTCCAGAGGGTCCCTTCTGTAGGTGCTTGGCTCTGCCACACATTGGGGACCTGGCAGGGATTGTCCTGTCTCTGCCTCTGCCATAATTACCACCTCCCTGCTCGTGCCCTCCATCTCCCAGTCCCATAAGTTCCCATCCCTTCACAAAGGGCATATGGCGGACCACAGGGAGACAGTCTGTCTGTCTATCCATCCCTATCCTCCTGTCTGGGCTGAAAAATTGAGCACAGGCAATGCCTCCAGTCTCCCTTTTTCTAAGAAGAGTGAGGGACACAACTCTCTATTGACAGACCCTCTCCCACCAGGCGCGGGCCTAGCCAGGATCTGTCACCTCCCTTCGCTCATTCTGCCAAGGCTATGGATGCGACCCTAGCTGTTTTGTGTTCTCCTTAGGGGCTATTAGACTTTCTCTTTCACTGGGGAAAGTTCCCAGAGTCAAGCTTGGTCCGGAGAACAGCAGTGGGTGTTTAGCGACTGGTCTTCCCCAGACAGGATTGGGTTGCTGGGAAACTGAAGGAGGTGGTCACCTGTCACCCTTTACGTGTGATCTGAAGGGTGCCACAACTGTCTGCATCCCACTCCAAGGGTCCCATGGCTACTTGGCTTCCCATTTGCAGTCATGGAGCCCAGCACCCAGTTTCCAGGGCTTATTGAACAGGTATCTTGTATTCCACTGATCTCCAGCACTTAAATCTGAGGGTGTGTGTGTGTGCTATTTACTGACAGTTCCTTAAAAGGGTTAGAGGAGGGTGGACTACAGGGAGAGCCCAAAACAGAAGGACAAGGGAGAGTGTTGCCACCACCTGCCCAAATTGTCCTTATTACAACCGTGGGACAGTCCCATTGAGCCTCTCTCAAGGGTGAGGGCCAGCCAGGCCACCTGCTAGGGATGTCCTGACAATGATTGGCTAGCGGGCTTCCTGTGGGTACCCCAGAGCCCCAAATTGTCTCGGAGCTTCTCTGCTCCTGTACGCTCCTTAGTTCTGCTTATGATAGAGAACACTGTCCGGAACAAAGCCTTGGCCGGGTTCCCAGGTTCCACATCTGCCTGTCTCTCCCCCCCCCAAGGCCTCCCACCACCCAACCCCCACTTGTCGAGACAGAAGCAGGCAGGGAGGGCTTTGCAGACACGGATGGAGGCATTCATGTGTTCCCTGGCCCTGACTTTGTAGAAACATCTGCGGGGGCTCTTTCTTGGGAGGGAGGCTGAGAAGCTTTCTGTACGCCTTGCTGGGAAGGCAGGGGAACAGCACAGAGGACAGATCGGACCGTGGATCAACAGTGTATTCTGTGGAACAAACTAAAAGAGGGTCCACGGAGGGTCCAGGTACTAGGAGCCCATTGGCCAGTGGAGAATGAACCCGTGGATCCTTTTGGTGCAGTCCCTGCCCAGGCCTTACTATCTCCTCTGACCTTGGAGACAGTTACCATAAAACCCAAAGCCCACTCTAAGCTGGTGTCCACTGAGGCAAGGTCAGATGTCTGTCTGTCCCTTCTTGTCTGCTCTGGGGTCTTCCTCCTTATGCTGCCCCAGACACCTTTCCCAAGTGGCCACTGGCCTCTGCCTTATTGTTCATTTGTTCATTCCTGCCACTGGTCAGGACACAAGTATGTCCTGTAGGGTCTGGCCTGGACAAAAGACCCCAACAACTTCCAGCTTGGCCATTTATGCAGAGTCTAGAAGGAAACAGAGCCCGGTAGAGGAAAACAGAACCCACTCAGTGTGCTCGCCGATAAAGCCACGGCCTAAGACTGGGAATGTCACCAACAAATCTGGAAGGTTCTAAAGAGCGTCTGAACTGATAGTCCTAGTGTGGACTCCAGCTCCCGTGTTGGAGGAAGAAACTAGAGTTTTGAATGGAGGGTCATGTCTTACAGCAAGGGAAGCACAGACAGACGCCAGGGTGCTGGACACCCTGCTTGGCCCCTCTCTAACCTTGTTGCTGGGCCTTTGAAGTACAAGCCACATGGAGCAGACCTTGTGGGCACATTCTGCTCTGCTATATGCCTAGTGGAAGCCAGCGTGTGTAGGGGGAAAGACAGGCCACAACTGAAGCAGAGTCCCCAGCCCTGTGCAACAGCCCACGGTGGACAGAGCACACAGGTCAGGTCACGCTGTATGAACTGTCAGCTAGCTGGGCTGCAGGAGTGCCACAGAGTCCCAGCAGGGCCTTTGGAAGACTTCCCAGTGGAGGTAGGGATGGGCCTTGATAGGTTCAAAGGAGTGTGCCAATTCAGGGGAGGGGGAGGCCTTCCTGGCAACAGGAGGAGGCCCAGCCAGGGCAGGCCAGGGCACCGGGCGCCTGGCTATTTTGGGAGCTGAGTCTCAGAAGAATGAGGGGAGCAGCTGTCCTAAGGAGGTGAAGCTTGGAGGGGTCCCCAACATGACCTTACTGGGAAGTAGCACAGGAGAAAGCTGAAGCGGGTTCCAAGGAGCGAAGCTACAAGGTCAGAGCTGTAAGAAGCCCCAGAGGTCACTCTGGCAGCCATAGTGGAAGAAGAGAATGATGTCAGCTGAAAGTCCAGGGGCAAGGAAATGGGGTGGGGGAAGAGGGGTGGAGGTGCTGGGGGTTGGGGGATGGAGTGGGGAAGCTGGAAGAGACAGAATTAGAAGTGTAACGGCAGTTCTCCCCCTTTGCAAATCCTCCTCCCTCTTGCTCATGCTGTCTGTTCCGTACAACACAGAGGGAAGAAATACATTCAAATATTCCAAGATGAGTAGTGGTAAGATAAAAAAAAAAGGCTCCAGAATAGTGTGTATACAATGAACAACTCATTTATGTAGTGTGAAAGGGAACAGTACAAGATCCACTCTTCTATTTATATGTTTACACATACATAGATGTTTCTAGAAGATCACACAAGAAACTGTTACTAGCATTCACCTCTGCTGCGTGGGCCGGGGGCTGGGGTGGAAGGAGGACTCACTTCCCATTTAAAGTCAATGTTGCTCTTTAAACCACTTCTAAAATAAAAAGAAACAGTCGTAGGGGAGCTGGCAGCATCTGGCTTCTATCCATGCATGGCCGGATATGGTTATCTGGAAGGCAGTGCGGGCCTGAAGGCCCCAGAGGGCTCGCCCTACTCCCCCTTCTTGTGTCTCAACTTTTCTACCACCCTGGGCCCCGCTGGCTCCCCGGGCAGCACACCTGCCCCGCCTAGCGCCCCTGCTCTCGGCGAGCTGGCTGCGCCCCCTGCCGGCGGGTCGACTAGCCTTCCCTCGCCAACGTGGAGGAGCTGGAAGGCGCCTACTCTGTAGCAGTTCTCAGTTCATCCCTGGGATGTCTGCATTTCCTCAGAGAGTGGCTCCTGTAGAGAAAAGATAAGAAGGGAGCTGTTATGAATGAATGCAGGCGAGCGGAGGCTATCCATTATCGTTTTCAGCCTAATGAAGCCCTCTGAAGGCTCTCTTCAGAGTGATAAATTCCTCCAGGGCCTTAGTCCTTCCAGTCACGAAGCCACAGGCTTGTCATAACTCATGTCCCAGGATCCATACCGCTTGTCCCAAACTTCCTCAATACAGGCTGCTCAGGAGGCCCAAGAGAAAGCCTGATAACAAATTTTGGAAACACAGACGTTCACAAACTCATTGTACAGGCATCCTGGCGACAGTTCTGGGTTCATTCCTCCCGTTGCCCATCCCTGTCAGCCTTGGCAGTGTGGAGGCCAGGCAGGAGAAGCTGGCAGGACTGTGTACAGGGAGAGGGGACCCTAAGGCAGCCGGGAGTCTGCAACTGTGGTTATGGACTGTGTAGGAAATGGATGGTGTGAGAGGGGTCCTTGTCCTCCCAAGTAAGGCTTTAGGGCAGTCATAAGGGGTGGAAGGTGCCTCAGGCCTGCAGAGTTTCTCTCCCCCAACTAGGCCCCCTGCCTTCCAGTTACTGCTCCTGACGTCCGTTCCCAGCAAGCTCAGCCAGGTGGCTGGATGCTCTCACCCCTCATGGGAGCAGCACAGACAGCTGCGTGAGACACAGTCCAGACTACGGCCTGTTCCATACAGTTTCCCATCCGCACAGCCAAGCTCGGCCAAATGGCTCCCCAGTGTCAGGGCGGTGAAGATCTTCTACATCCCCCTCAGCAGGAGGGGCGCACAGAAGAGGCCCATTCAGGGGTGCATGAGGATGCAGAAGGGGGACAGAGGCCCAGGCAGGGGCCGTCTCACTGTGTGAACACAGAATGAAGCCCTGCTTCCTCCAGTGGCCTCTTTACCCACGCTGCCCACCCCGATGTGTGAAGGACAGTCTCTCGTTTGCTCAGCCCTTGTGGAAACATGGTTCCCAGACCTTTGGCCTCCCCTATACAAACATAAAGCCCTTCCTAATGTGGTTCTCTGAAGGCCAGCACCACTTTCACACAGACTTTGTGGTGACACAGATCTGAGACCTTTGGCCCTTCCTTGTACAAACAAGGGCCTTTTCCCAGAGTGGTCCTTAGTCCCATCCACCCCCGATTAGGGAACTCGGGATGTGTAGCGATCTCAGCCTAACATGGGGCTACTTCGAACAGGACAGAAGAGATATTTTGGGTTCTCCCCTTCCTGGAAGCCCGATCCTGGCTGCCACCCCAGGAGGATATATGAGAAGAGTCCCGAGAGGTGTGGGGAAGGGCGGGGCGGGGCAAGGCAGGGACAGCTCCAGCCTAGGACTGGTAGTGCCACCCAGAGGCCTGGGCCAGCAACTGACCTGTGGGAATCTGGAGGGGGGTCTCTGGGCCAGGTGTGTCTGTGGAGAACAGGACAGGGAAAGATTCTGGGCCTCGCTTTAAGGCGTCAATTGCTGCAAGCATAGCTACGAAGCTTGCAGATCGTTCTCTCTCTCTTGCTTGGCCCTCTGGGTCCAGGGTAGGGGCAAAAGGGAGCGTGTGAAGGCTGGGGGTTGCCTTTAAGCAGGGACTGAGTGCTCTGGCCAGGGAGTTTGTCTTTCAGCTGGGATTTGGAGACGGAGTGAGAGTTTAAAACGAGAAGTAACGGACTGGCTTGGCTACTGTTGTGATATTTAAAGAAAAATCGGCGAGGGCAGGAGACTGAGAGGCAGAAGAAAGTCACACAGTGTGACCTCCATAGGAGCTCCGCACTGAGACCCTTCAAGGGTGGGCCTCCTCGGGATCAGAGGACTGTGACTGAAATCCGGCCATAGGCAATCCCATAGCTCTCCGGGAAGACCTTCTCTGTGACTTCCCAGATGCCCCAGCCCATGTGTGGAGCACCTCAGAGCTCAGACTGGGGCTTACCTTTTGTTTGAGACATATGGGATTTAAAATTGTAGCTTGTTTTCTTTCGTCTTTTTAAAAAGAGATTTGTTTATTTATTTTGTCTGTGAGTACACCGTCACTATCATCAGACACACCAGAAGGGGACATCAGATCCCATTACAGATGGTTGTGAGCTAACCATGTGGTTGCTGGGGATTGAACTCAGGACCTTTGGAAGAGCAGTCGGTGCTCTTAACCGCTGAGCCATCTCTCCAGTCTCCCTCCTGCCCCCCAGTTGTACTTTTTTTCTTTTCCTTTTTTCGGAGCTGGGGACTGAACCCAGGGCCTTGCGCTTGCTAGGCAAGAGCTCTACCACTGAGCTAAATCCCCAACTTCTCGAGCCCCCAGTCTAAACATGGCACAATGTACCTGGCTGTGAACTTAGACCTCTGGCACCTACGGGAGAACCCTGTCCTTTTTCACCTCAGCTGGGATGCCTTTCCATGTTCCCCAGCCTGGTAATGCCTCTTGGTTGGGGACATTGGGGGACTGACTAAGATGAGGAGAGCCACCATCACTCAGGGAACTGAGAGCAGCCAGGCCTTGTCCCTGCCAGCACTTACTCAGAGGCTGGTCCCTGACACAAAGCCACCTCCACTGCCCGGTCTCAGGAGCATCCCAACACCCCACCGCTACGCTCCTGTACTCATTTCCAGCTCCCCAGCGAAGCCCTTGGACTTATTTCCAAACCATGTCCAGAATCTATCACATTCTTTTGTTCCGTATCTTCCCTAGCCAAGCTGAGCCTGCAGCAGCTCTTAGCAGGATCCTGGAGACACTGCAGTTGGCCTCCTGGCTCCTCTCATGCAGGAGAAGCCTGTGAAGCCAGGATGGCTGTTAACCGTGCCCTTTCGATCTAACCTCACCTTCTTCCCTGGGTAGCCTGCCCATCATTGTTCCCCAGACTCTTCCAGCCATCTCCCCATGTTCCTCTCACTGCCTCTGTCCTAACATCCAACCACCTGCTTAGCGCTTCCTGACAACAGTCTCTCTTTGTCAGAGGGAGGCTTGCGTGGAACGACCCCCTTGGCTATGACTCATTTCCTTGTGCCTCATTTTTCATAAGAGGAAAGCAGTTCTGTCACCCACCTTATATCTGTTCCTGGAGCCCTTCATATGGTCCTGAAGGCACTGATGGCTCTGTCTCTATTTGTCTCAGCCTCCACCTCCTCCTCTCCCTTAGAGAAGGTGCCAGGGACCCCCCAGGAGGTTGGAGCGCTCCTCAGGAGCTCCGTGCTGTCCTCGAGGCAAGCTCAGCTCATCCATGTGTTCCCACTGTGAGGAAGAAGAACCCTGATATTTAAATCCTGCCAGACCGACAGCTTCGTGACACCTCCCAACCTATTCGTTCCACACAGCTTTTCTGTTCTTCCGCTGGGGTCAGTGCCAGGGTGCTGGGTTTGCCCACCTGGATCAAGACTGGCCCGTCATGACGTCTCCTATGTAACCCCCTGACCTTCCAGGATCCCTGTGCCAGGTTTATTGGTGGAAGGCCCAGGGAGGTCGAAGGCCTGTCTCACAGATACACGGGACAGCTTAGGGTGGTGGACCCAGACTGAAGCCCACAACTGCAGAAGTACAGAAGCATCTGCCTAGCAGGGGGAAAAGCCCATCATCTCGACCTCGATACCTGCATAGGATCTCCCAGTCCATACCTGCATAGGATCTCCCAGGGTCTTGAGTCCACTCCCTCTCCAGCTGTAGTGACTTCTCCCTCCACAGAGGTCTACTCCATTCTTTTTCTGCCATAGAAGCCAACTCAGCCAAGCAAACAGGTTTCCCAGAGCCGCACACTTAGCAGAGAAGGTAGGTGCTTTCCTCAGGACTCTACTGGCTTCTCCGAGTCCACATTCCTCATCTTTAAGAACTGAGAAGCTTCAGAGAAGAGTAGATTAGTGGGCAAAGTGCTTAACCTCCAAGCACAAGGACCCATGTTCAATCCCCAGTGTCTACGTGATCTTTAAAAACTGGTATGGCACGGTAGCATGCACTTATAACCAGCACTGGGGAGTCAGAGATGGAAGGATCCCTGGGGCCTGCTGCTCAACCAGCCTAGCTTACCTGATGAGCTCCAGGCCAGTGAGAGAGCCTGTCTCAGAAAACAAGGTATCCCTGAGATTGTCCTCTGGCATACACACACACATGCACATGCACACACACATACATACACACATGCACACACATGTAAACACATGTAAACACATGTAAACACATATACACATACACATGCACACATATGCACATATGCACATGCACACATATACACACATGACACACACATACGTACATACACATGCACACACATGCACACACACGCACACACACACACACACACACACACACACACACACAGATGAAGTGAGCAGCTCGATGCCTTCCTCACCAATACATTGGGAGATACGGGGAGTGAGGTTCTGAGACAGCCTCGCACTGTGTAAGTTAAGTTCTCCCCCTGTGGGTGACTCATGAGAACTGAAGACCGGATTCCTTCTGCTGGGACAACTGAAATCCAGCTACAGTCAACACAGGCCCCAGAAGAGAGACAGACGTCCTTTTTCAGCCCCTCCAAGACACCTGGTCCTGTCACTGACCCTTCAGGAGAGGAGGCCGCTATGGATGGGCAAGAAGACTGCCAGCCCTGTTCCAGGGAGACAGTGCGTGGCTGCTGGTGCTGCCGCCCGGCCCATATAGCAGCCCTCCTTGTTCAGGGCCTTGGCGGGCGCTGCGGCTGTGTTGATCTTGGAGGGCTCACAGGCGCTTGCCGTGTTCCATGCGAGGTATTCCATGCTGCTTTATGGAAATTATTTGATGGCCCATGGAGGTGTTGGGCAGCTCCTCCCCTGAAACTATTTCCAAGCTAAAAATACTGTATTCATGCTCTGGAATGATGGAGAAGTTTGGGGACCATGTAAAGGTCTGAAGCTCCAGCCACCAGCTCAGGGAACACAACGATGCTTCTCTACAACTCAGCTTTCCTTGGGGCCTGTCTTGATGGGTGACAAGAGCTGCCACAGTTCAACGCACACACACACACACACACACACACACACACACACACTCACACACACATCACAACACACACATATACACACACTCACACACACATCACAACACACACATATACACACACACTCACTCACACACACACATCTCACACACACATACACAACACTCACACACACCTCATGCACACATATACACTCACCTCACACATACATACACATACCACACACACCTATACATACCACACACACATACAAAAATGCATATATATACCACACACAAATACACACACATACACTATATACACATGTATACACATATACACATACACAAATGCACACACATACACATATAGACACACCACACTCACATACCCACATACCCACATACACATACACATAAATGTACACACATATGCACACACATACACACACAAATTTACACACATGCATACACATACATACGTGTACAAACACATATACACACATAAACACACCACACATATAGACAAACACCACATGCATATATAAACACACACACACACACACACACACACACACACACACACACACACACACACACACACTGAACCTCTACTTCCAGGGCTGGGTAACTCAGAAAGTGTTTGAATAAAACGGTTCACACGCTGAGGACCTGGTTGGTCCTTGGCTGGCCATTGGGGAGATTCTGAAGTTCAGAGAGGTGGGAACTGGCTGAAGGCGAGCAGTTGAGGAGAGTCTCGTCTTCTTCGCACAGCTCCTACTACCTGATGCTCTGCCTTAATAAGGCAGAACCAATAGAACCAAGCACTGTAGACTAACATCTCTGAAGCCATGAGTTGAACTCAGCCATTCCTCTGTATCACTGGACTGTTTTGGTATGCAAACGTCACAAACGAAGATCCAGGTGTTACTGACCCCAGAAGAGGCTGTAGTCTCCATGATTACATGGCTGCCCACAACTGTCTGTATCACGTAGGGACCTCCAGGGGCAAGTTCAAACCCCAGAAGTCAAGATTTGACTCAGAAAAAAAATTAATCTATCTATCTATCTATCTATCTATCTATCTATCTATCTATCTATCCATCCATCCATCCATCCATCCATCCATCCATCCATCCATCCATCCATCCATCTATCCATCCATCTATCTATCTCTTGAGCCAGGGTTTCATTATGAAACCCCAATTGGCCTGGAATTCACTAAATAGACCAGGCTGGCCTGGAACTACAGAGATCTGCCCTCTTCTGCCTCTTCAGCGCTGAGATTAAAGGTGGGAGCCACCACATTCCAGCCCAAGAATTTACTTTTAAATGGGGTGGAGGTGGTTTCTTAAAAAGTCAAACATTGGAGGCTGGCATGATAGACCAACAGGTAAAGGCCAAGCCTGGTGACTGGAATTCACCAGGTTGGCATGAGACAGGGGTTCATGAACTTACATGGTGGCATGAGAGCACCCATCCCATGCAGGTTGTCCTTTGACCTCTACACACAGGCCTTGGCATATATGCGCGCGCGCGCGCGCGCACACACACACACACACACACACACACACACACACACACACACACACACACGGCTGGGTGTGGTGCTGCAGGCCTTTAATCTCAGCACTGGAGAAACCGAGGCAGGTAGAAATCTGTGAGTTGGAGGCTGACTTCATCTACACAGTGAGTTCCAGACACCAGTGCTAAAACAAACAAACAAACAAACAAACAAACAAACAAACAGTATTTGAAGTAGCCACAGTGATGAATTTATAATGCTATACCATTATTATATTATTGTTGGAGGACGGGGAACGGAAGCGCGGGCTCTGCCCGTTAGGCAAGTGCCTTGCTGCCTAATCACACCCCATCATCTTACAATTAAAAAAAATCACCCCAAAGGAGACAGAGGAGGAAAACCAAGAATTTTCACCATTTCTTTTTCTGTAGGATCTTTCACAGATACTGACTTTTGGGGGAAAGGACCTCTTCGTCATGTGGCCCATCCTCTTCTGGGGTGGGGGGTGGTGTTTCAGGCTCAGTGGCTCTCTGATTGTGAGGGTCGAAGACACCTGGTGCTATCTGGAGATGCTTTCGGCTGTCCCTGGCGTCGAAAATGTTGGCAATAGCAGCATCCTTCGCGGAGAAGCCAGGCCTTGCTCTCTGTCCCAGTGTGCACAAGATGGTCTACTCCAGGGAAATTGCTTGCCACAACATGGATCCCAGGGAGGAAGTCAAGACTGCTGGGAAGACGTAGAGGGACTCAGGAGTGCCATAGCCACCTCCTTCTCTCCATCCTGGTGAAGAAATCAAACTTTGCTAAGAAGAATATAACTTTTAGGTTTGTTTTGAACACTCTAGAGACAGGTTGACCTCTGACCTATGCTTGCCCATCTCCCTAGACCACCAAGGCTGGTAAAAAACACCATTTGATTTTTGCACTGGCTAGCAGTGCCCCACACTATCTGACTCTACCCTCTGCTCTCGTTGGAACAGGTTTGCATTCTGTTCTTGGGAGGTGGCAAGCTAGGCCCGGCCCTTGTGGCAGCTCCCTCCCCAGGCTCCACTGACATTGTCCCCCTTGTGTACCAGTCCTGTCCTGCCTGCCACTCCCAGTTAAGTGGACAAACAAGTGGATGTCACTTCGTGATCTTCTTTGGACTATTTGGGTAGAGAGAGGTACAGGGTGGAAGGGAAGCCATCCATAGGAGGACTGTGTGATGACTCAATGTCCCTTGGCTGTCCCCAAAGCACACTTTTGCCACCCTGGAGTTTGGAGACCTGCAGCCAGGAGGATCCAGCAGGCTTAGTGAGGGACATTGGTCTGCAGCAACTTGGGTGACCAAGATAGCTCTGCAGGACAGGCCTGGCACAGAGCGGTGTTCAGGGCCCAGCCCCCACCCTTGCCAGCAGCCAATCACAGAACCTTCTTGCCATCCCTTTGCCTCCCTGCTTGCCCCTCCAACAGTGGGCCTTGACAGACACAAACCCTAATCTTTCTTTTCACCATCAGTGACTTCCCTGAAGATTCTATTATCAAGGGCCACAAATTAGTTGGTGGCTTCCGGAAATCTATTCCCCTGGAGTCCAGGCTGTTAGAAATCCAATATCAGGAGGTCACCAGTTTACTTGCTCCCTCCAAAGGCTTTGAAATTAGAGGCTTTCTGCCTCTTCCAGCGTCCAATGCCCCCCGCCCAGGCTACATCCAACCCCCCCCCAGGCTACAGATAACTTCACTTCTGTCTTTGTGGTCACACGGTTGATGTCCATCAACTGCCTATTGAAGAACACTTGCGAGCATGTCCCTTTGCACAGGCAAAGAGCTCACAGAGGAGTCCCAGATGAAAAGTGTCTTGACCTCCAGCCAGGAACCCCACCCCTCCATGTACAGGACACTGAAGGGAGCCAGCCCGATCCAAATGGGACCAGGAGGCTCTCCCTCAAGTACACGGCACAGCTGACAAGCAAGTGACTCAACCTTGACTCCTGCCATCTAGGGTTCTCTGGCTGCCACATTTGCCAGTAGATTAAGAGCTACACCCCTGAACTTCCCAGGCAGGTGAGCAAATAAGACCCCGTAGAGCTCGGAGGGCGGGGCTGACCGAGAGTTGGTCAGGAGCTCCAGGCAGCTAAATTCCCAAATTGCCAACCGATGACGAGGCCTTGGGGCTTCTTTTCACTAAAGGGAACATTCTAGAATTAGATTCCGGTAATGGCTGTACAAGTCTGTGAATTCACCCATCACTACTGAATTACACACTTAGAATGGGCAATCTTCGTGGCTTATAAACACTTTGTCAATAAACCTGTTTTGTTTTGGTCTTGCTTTTTTTTTTTTTTTTTTAAATCAAGCCTGGCTACTAAAGACTGAAAAAGTCCTGAAGGAGGACCAAGGAGGCAGACTGAGGTTAAGTCCCCAGGATGACGTTCCTGGAGGGGAACTGGCCTGATAAAGCCATCTGTACCTTGTGATGGCTAGAGGGATGGTATGAAGAGTGGAGTAGCTTGGCGCTAGGTATGAGCTGTGAAGTTGAAGTACCACTCCCCTGTCTCCAGCCCATGCTGGCTGGAGTTGATTTTGTCTCCTTGTCCCATTCCTGTGTCATTCAGCTCATGTCACTCCAAAAGGCCCCCTGTGTCATCTTCATTCACGTGGGCCTTCTCCAAAGCACCAGGTTCCCTCAAACCCAAGCAGTCCTCTCCCAGGCATGCGTCTTAACAGCTTATGAGCTATATATCCCATGCCTCAGTTTCCCAAGGAAGAGATGGTTACCAGCAGGCCCCCACAGCAGGAGAGACCACAATCCCACAAGGAAGCACTTGACACTTTCTCGAGGATTCTTCTGCCTGTGGTAAATGCTCACCTCCAAGGTAAGAGCCTGAAGACCTGGGATTTCCCGTCCCGCTGTCCCCTTGACTGAAGCATGGAGACTTGGCCTCAGGTGGGACAAACAGGTGCAGCTAAGCTCCAGGTGTATCCAGAAGACCGCTGCCAAGCTTGACCTTAATGCTGACACTTAATGCCTCCATGGCCATGGAGGGTCTGCCATGGGGACTCAAGAGTGACAGGGAGGTCAGAGCAGTGATGTGTGTGAGCTACCAAGACAGGGCTTCATGCTGTGTGCACCTCCGGTCATTGGTAGGACCTGCTCCCAGACATGTGTGGGTAACGCAGAAGCATTGCCAGGAGGAGACTGTCCCTAGCTTTCTTTTCATTTATTGTCATTATTTATCATTGTTGTTGTTGTATGGCTACAGAGCTAGGCAGATGCTTACAGCTGAGCTACATCCCCGTCTTTAATTAACTGATTGATTGATCGATGGTTGATTGATGCATGTGTGACCTCCCACGTCATTCGGGTGAGGAGCAGAGCACACGCAGGAGCTGGTTCTCTCCTCCCACCGAGTTGGTTGTGGGGTCAGACTCCGGCCATCGGACTTGACTGGAGCCTGTTTGCCCAGTGAATCACTTTATCGGTTCACCAGTCCTCTCTTTTTGACTTTTTCCTTTCAGACAGAGTATCATCGCCCAGTTTGCTAGAACAGATCTGAGCTCCGTAGCCCGGGTCAGGACTTGAAATGACAATCCTCAGCCCCAGTTTTTATCTCACTATCTTCTTTCTAAAGAGTTACTTATTTCATGTATGTGTTTGTCTGCGTGTACATGTACTTCATGCATGCCTGCTGCCCAAGGAGACCAGAAGAGGGTGTCGGATCCTCCGGGTTGATGTTATAGGTGGTGGCAAGCTACCATGTAGGGACTGAGACCCCAACCTGGGTCCTCTGCAGGAGCGCCAAGTCCTCTTCATCACTGAGCCATCTCTCCAGTCCTAGGCTTATCTTTCAAAATGCACTTGGCTGTCTGTCTGACATTATATGTGCATCTTTCTCTTTTCCCTTTCTTCCCTCCGAGCCCTTCCATTTACCCATCTCTCTCTTTCTAATCCCCCTTTTTAATAATTGTTATCACACACACACATGTGTGTGCACACACACACATATATGCATGCATGCACGCATGCACATAAACGTGTGTTCTTAGTTTTAATAGGTTCTTTAACCAGGAATGTGGATCACAGATTGACAATGGAGTGTGGGATGTGCTCCCTCAGTAGCTCTAGAACAGCGAAGCTATGTGATGAAGAGGGTCACAGCCATGCAGATGGACACACTTCTTCAGCAGAAAACCCCACACTCAAACTACCCATGCACACACAAATGCACCCTCAAGGCCTCTGACAGACTGTGGTCCCCCGGGACATGTACACGTGCCCACAGCTCCTTTCCTCACAAGGACGGATGGGAAGGTGCCTCCCACAAATGTTCCCAGGCATATGAGTAGATCCAGAAACTGCATTCCAGCCATACAGAGAAACAGTATTGAGCCACAGAGAGAAACCAAGTCTAAAACAGACCACAACTGAGAGAGATCACCCAGCACTGGGTGACATGAAGGAAAACAGACACCGAGTTTGCAAAATTCAATCCTGTCTACACAGAATGACCAGAAGAGGAAAATTCTGGAGACAGAACCTGAATTAGTGGTTGTTGGGGTCTGGGGAGGTTGGAGAACCATTGCTCTGGGCACGGGGTCTCCTTCAGGAACCAGACTATCCGGGGACGAGGTAAGGGGAAGGGTACTCAGCACTGGAATGATGGGTTCCTCCGTGAATTTCTCTTAGCATCCTGAGATGCCCGTGAAAGCTGGATGGGTGCATCCTATGCGGTGTGGTTTGAGGAGGACAGGTACTTTGCTGGGCACAGCCCTAGGCTCTCTCCTTGGCCCTAGGAGTCGGGGCAAGACTCGTCACGGATGCCTAAATAACCCAGGATGATCTTGGGCACCAATTGGGAAAGCGGACTCCATTCTTGCAAAAATAAATAAATAAAAAATAAATAAAAAAGAACACAGTACTTGGGTGAAACCTGAGCCATTTTCCCACTGAGAAAACTCGAAGTTGCCACTGGGCAAAACCATCTCTAGCAGCCAAGGCCATGACATTGAGGGGCTGGTCATGCACTGGAGAGAGGGCTGCATCTGAAGCTTTTGCTTTAGCACAGAGCGAGTGGCCTTGCATCATTCATCCGAACAGTCCTGCGCCAACGCACGGCCAGGATCAAAGCCTTCAAGGCCATCTGATATCTCCAGAGAGGATGATGTTGACTTGGAGCTTGCCTGAAGCCTTGAACATCCTGCAGCTGAACATGTCCCTGGCAAAGGACACACTGGAGAGGGGTTTGCTGAGTGTGTTTGCGCCCACTCGCTCCCTCTCTCCCTCCCTCTCTCCCTCCCTCCCTCTCTCTCTTCGCTTTGGTTTGTCTCTTGGTTCCGGTCCTCTGACACAGTGTACATAAAGATGTGCTGACCAGTAGTGGATAATCGGGAAGGGCCTGGGAATGTGGTGTGCCAGGGGAGGAAGTATGGTCTGGACTGTAAAGGACAGGTTTCCCATGATGGCCTGGGTCTTCCCAGTCTCTCAACAGCTGCTCGGCCAGCTCTTTGAGATCCTTGCCCCATGGTGCTCACCTTGTCGGGAAGAATGGTAATAGGCTATATGACCCCCTCTGCCCTCCTTCTAGAGAACTTAGAGAGAAGAGGGAAGAAACCATGACTGTTGCCCCCTTCCTCCAGATATAAGCTGGGGGAGGTTAGAGGAGCAGAGAGGGCTCTTAACCTGTGGTCAAGTGGCTATTTTTTTTTTCCATAGAAGGAGAGGGATGAGCAGGATGCAGTTCAGTTGGTAGAAGGCAGGGTTGCCTAGAATGCAGAAGGACCCCTGCATCACATAAAACTGGCTCCGATGAGGCAGACCTGTAATCAAGGTGCTTGGGAGGTAGAGGCAAAGAGATCAGAATTTCAAGGGCACCCTGATCTATATATATATCAAGTGAGAGGCCGGCCTAGGCTACATGAGGCTCTGTTCTCAAAGGAAAGAAGGCAGGAAGTGGGGCCGGAAGTAGAGGGCTGTGCTTTAGAACATAAGAGCAAACTCACTCCTCCGTGTGATGCTGCGTGACTCACAAGGCGGGGGATGTGCGTTAATGGAGCTTGCTCAGAGGCGTGGGTGGGTTGGAGGACCCTCCCCCCTCCGTGCTCTTGCTCAGTGTCTGGCTTGGAGGAGGGGGTGTGGGGAAAGGGGCACAAGGTCAGCCTTGGAGACTCCTGGCTGTAATAAAAACTCAAGTCTTGGAGCAATTACATTCCCCACATTTGTCTAGTCACCTCTGGGCAGGTGCGCCGGATGGAGGGCCGCTGGAGCGATCCCAGGCGCCATGGCTGACAGTCTTTATGTCGTTCGTTTTCATTTCATCCTGCCAGGCTTTAGCGGGGCTTAGGAAGGAACACCAGAGCCGCCAGATGAATTAGAAGTGGGCGAGAGAGAGAGACGAGAGGGGAGAGGAGAGCGAACGAGATCAGTGTTGGGCACTTCAGGGCAGCCAAGGTCTGCTCCCGAGGGGGCCTCTCAGAGCTGCTGGCAGAACAGAGGAGCAAGGCCCTGTCTGCCTGCAGGCAGCTCTGTCGGCCTTGTCTTCCCTGTCTTTCACCAGGACGCACTGCTTTTTGTAATGTCTTCTTGCTGGCTGGGTGGCAATTTCAGGTAGAAAGGAACCACATCTGAGTGGGTCCTTAGCCCCCAGGGACTGGCTGCTAAGGTAGTGTTTGACAAATGAACAAATGCGCAAAGGAATGAACACAGGCAGCTAAGAAAAGTCCCTTCGTCTTACCAGCCAGATGCAAGTGAGGGGCTTCCTGTTGCTACTACAGCATTACTGCCCAGAGCCCAGCTCTGCCTACCTGCCCTTGTGTCAGAGGCTTGTGTGACAATTTCAGTCTGTTTAATCGTTAATATTATGAGACATCTGACATGGCAAATTCTTGCTCTGCTGGGTGTCCTTAATTGGGTTCCTAAACCTCTCTGTGCCTTTACTTACCTCTCACAGGAGAGAATTCAGGTCTTCCTCTCTCTGTTAACATACTGAGCCAAGGGTTGGCATGCAGCGGGCCTGAGGCCAGGGGCTCCCTGTGTTAGTGACTGGATCCTGAGCTGAATTCATCTGCAGGAGGCTACAGTCTGCATTGGTACCCAAGTACCATGGTGATCTGCTGGGCTGTCTCTGGTTTCCTGGTTCTGTGTAGCCCTAATGGTCTTTGTCAGGAAGCCATCAAAGTTGCTGCTTATGTGTATGGCTGGGTAGCTGCTGCTTTCTGAGAGTTACTGGGTGGGTAGGGGACATCCTTACCCTGGCCACTGTCTCTGCCTAGGTCCCCCTTCCTGAGCATCAAGCATGACTACTAGCATAGCACACACCTAGGAGACTTCTCTTCCT
Source organism: Rattus rattus (assembly GCF_011064425.1). NCBI lineage: Eukaryota > Metazoa > Chordata > Mammalia > Rodentia > Muridae > Rattus > Rattus rattus. The sequence goes on along the minus strand of NC_046160.1, from coordinate 126,976,821 downwards.
CTACCAAGGCAGCATGACAGCGGGAGGGTCCCAGGGTTGTACGGGGCAGGGTATTGAGGCTGAGGATGAGAGGGTCCTGGGGCCGTGGGTGGGAGGGTCTTGAGCCTGTGGGTGGGAGGGTCTTGGTGTAGTGGATGGGAGGGTCCTGGGGTTGCAGGTGGGAGGGTCTTGGGACTGTGGGTGGATTGTGGGTGAGAGGCCAGGGAGGAGAGGGTGGCAGAGGAGAGAAGATGGGTTGGAGTGAGGGAAAGAGAACTGAGAAAATGGAAGAGGGAGGAGGAGAGGTGGGAAGAGGAGGGAGGAAAGAGGAGGAGGAGAGATGAGAAGGAGAGACAAGACTAGGAGGAGGGGAAGAGAGGGGAGCATGGAGTTAGGGGGTGGATTGAGGCAGGCATAGGCCTCCCCAGGGCTTGGCGATGCTCTGCACACAGCTCAGGCTGGGTAAATGTTTGTAAAACGAATCAAACCAAATTGTGTCCACAGAGAGCACAGGGCACACAGCCTAGAAGCTTCCGGAGAGGCTTGTCCTTCAAGGCGCATTGCAGACAGGATTGCTACTTGAATACAGGTTGCTGCCTGTCACCCCTCAAAGAAGACTTGGGGGGCATCCCGGCTGCACCGGCAGGGAGGGGATACTGAAGGCAAGCCAAAGGTAGTCGGGGCAGGGCTGCAGAAGAGGAAGTGAAGGTGAACGGGGAACCAAGGCTCCGAGTTTCTACCAGGTCACCCCCTGAGGCTGAGGATGGACCATGGGGTTTAGGGAAATAAGAGGATTTTTAATTGTGTGTGGATATTTCCCAGGATGGCCAACGGGAGGGAGAGATAGCTGCAAGAGAAATGGTTGTAAGTTCCAGAAAGAAAGTATGGAAGAGAAGGACAGAGGTCTTTGAAAATGCCCACTGTTCCTAGAAAGAGGAGATGATCTGGCATGGGAGTTAGCTTGGGGCTCAGGGTCCAGCTGGCCATGGACAGCCTTGGAGTGTCTCAGGGGAGCCGAGAGAGCACCATGCACATGGGTGGGCCCGACTTCCTTGTTGCCATGCCTTCAATGCCTGCTGGCATCCAACTCCTACACTGTCACATGGGACTCTGGAATGTTCTCCCAAGATGTTGTGCTAGGGGTATTCACAAATGGCATCTTGGGAGTGCACAGCATGACAGAGTGTTTCCTCTTATCCATGCTCACTATGGAGAGACTCCTGATTTGATGGGGCAATAGGAACTCAGAACATGGACCTAGCTAAAGAGAGTGGGTCCATATTATGTCCATGGTCTCTTCCCCAAATTCCAGGTCGCCATGAGTGAGTATTATGCTTCACTGCATCACAGAGCCAGAAATGCCAATATCGGGGGACTGTGAGCGGAGACTCTGAAACCATGTGTCTAAGTAGCCTCCTCTGCATTCTTGTCATAATCAGGGAAAGCCAACTGACATAGGAAATTATTGTGTTTACAGAGACACACACCAAATGAAAAGGCAAGTCAAGGTGTGGGTAGCCAGGCAGTGGCTGTGTGGGTATAAGCCACAGTTTCAGAGCACCAGGAACGATTTGCTTGCAGATAAAAACACAGCTCTGTGAGGATATTATGTAACAGTTTCTTATAAGATTGAAACATTCTGTTCTGCAGGAAGCTGCCTTGAGCAAGAAGATAACAACTCAAGATAACTTCAGGAAGTCCCTGAAACTGACCAGATTCACTAGGCCACTCCCTGTAGAGTTAGCGATAAAAGCTAAGAGTCCCCTCACCTGGAAGGAAGCTGAGTTGTGAAGTAGACCCCCAAAAGCCACACAGCAAAGACTCTGAGATCAAGCCAGCTGTATGGAAGAAGCCAAAACCAGCTGAGTTGCCTGGAAGAGGTGCAGACCAATAGAGGCACCTAGAAAGGGCACTCTCCAACCTGTTGAGCTGCCTGCAGGCTGTGCAGTATCCTCCGGGTTCCCAGTTTTTTAGTAACTGGTCATCCATATTCCTATAACTAACTCCAGCATAACTGACTGGTTCAACAAGTTGGACTTTGGTGATGTGTTCTTTGTTCTGTTGTGGGTTCCCTATCTGCGTTAAGTAGATCTGTGTTATGTCTCCCCAGGAGAAGTTTGATCACACAACTGGGGGCAGAGTCTTAGCATTCAGCTATAAATTCAAGAAGTGCAAATGCCCTGGCAGGAGTTTGACCTGGGTGTGTATTCCAGTAAATAGGAGGCCTACGTGGAGTGAGCGCCATGATGGGGTAGCGGAGACAAGGTCAGGGAGGATGAAGACTGGACAAGGACTTGGGTTTGGCTGAGTATCCTGGAAGCCTTTGATGGGTTTAGAGGTGAGGCCAGTCAGAAGAGTGGCTAACAGATTCGGTAGGTATCTCATAGTCATCCACAGAGACGGAGCTATGGCTGGAGGCTGGCCACTCTCAGGAGAAGGATCCTGAGATTTGCCTTATCAAGATAGTTGTGAGGCACCTGGGAAAAAGGGGTCACAAAGATCCCCATCTCAGGCAACACCAGGAAGAGGTACAGGGAGGACTGAGGACTCTATCTCAGATGCCCAGGGACATGGCTGTGCAGACATCATGAAAGACAGCTAGACAGAGAGCCTAGCTCAAGGAAGAGGTCCAAGCTACAGATGTAAATTCAGGGCTCGACAGCCAGAAGTAGAATTTACAGCTACATTCAGGGTGAGATCACCACAAGGGACCCCAGGCGCCGTCCCTGTCTCTTTTCTGAGGCAGGGCCACTTCTTGGGTTCTCTGCACCTTGGCCCCAGCCTGGCGCCTGGCAGGCAGTAGGTTGTCCCAGCTTGGGTGACCAATGACCCACTAAGGAGACAGATTTGGAGAAGTAACTGGGTCAGAACCAGCCAGAGAACAACAGGGCTAGACTACTGTCTGAATCCTCTTGTTACATCTGATGGGGGTCTGTCTCCTCACCAAGCCCAGTGACTTTCATTAGCTTCTTTCACTGTGGAAAAGCTCTGTGGAGTGTGATTACAAAGCCCAGGGAACTCATGGCCGCTTCAACTGCTGTCGTTGAAGATAATGCATTTTAAACAGCTCTGATTTTGAAAGGGTTCGCTTGACCCCATCCCTGTGGCGACCATATTGCCTAAACCCTGCGCCTATGATACTGTCTGACACTTGCCTGGGCTGATGGATGGCCAGGGACAGGACAGAGTGTTCGCAGCTGGTCTGTCTCGCCTCTGCTCTTCTCTTATTCTGCCCGCGTGCCAGGCAGGATATTAAGAACTCACAGACGGCTGCTATCTTCACTTGTAATGGGTTGACTCCATGAAACCCATTTGGGAGAATGTTATCTCTGCCTCTCGGTGGAAGGAGGGGCCTCTGGGAAGGAAGACGCTCTGAGGGCTAACTTTTTCCATTTTCTGCCTATCATCTGCAGTCAGAGAGAAGCAACATGGAGGTGGCCCTAGAGCAGGCCGTGGCTTCAATACAGGTGAGCCTGTCCGGGCTGGATGCCAGTCCCTCGTAATCATTGAGGCAAGCGCTAATGGGCACTTTAAAATACCAGGCCCTGTGCCAGGCCTCTTTGATGAGTTCTGCCTCATCAGGACTTTCCAAGTTTCCCAGGAAATGAGGTGCATGATGTCACCCTCTTTTCGAAGGAAACTGCTAGGTCTCAGAGAGGCTGAGACACTTGCCCCAAAACACACAGCCAGCTTGGGAAGAAGAGAGAAGTTACAGTCCTCTTCCTCAGGTGTGTCCCCCAAGTCATGCCCAAGTCCCCACTTACCTTGGTCCTTTTTGTGCATCACATTCACCTAAGAAGAGGGTTCATGGGAGCCCTGGAGAGCAGTGAGGCTGGGGGTGTGGCTTACTTGGTGCTTAAAGCCTCGGTTCAACACTCAGCTCTGCGCAAACCGGGCGGGTCTGTAGTCTCAGCACCCAGAAGTAGAGGCAGAAGGACCACCAGGTCAGCGTTGCTCTCTGCTATGTAGCAATTTGGAGGCCAGCCTGAGCTACATAGCAACCTTGTTTCAGAGAGAGGGGCGGGATTGATGATAATATGAACAGAGAGCCCCTTAGAGACATGCTATTAGGGGCAAGGACAGCTCACTGGGTAAGATAAAGTCTCCCACAGTATCGTGAGGATCTGAAGCGAGATTCGCAATACACCCATGTAAAAGTCAGACATAGTGATGCACGGATGGAGCCCCAGAACTGGAGTGGTAGAGACTGAGACTTCTCCTGAGCTAGTGGCCAGCCAGCCTAGTGGAATCTGGGAGCTCCAGATTCTGTGTGAAGGCTGTGTCTTGTTAAAAGTAGAGACAGCAATTGAGGTAAGACATCCAGCATCAACCTCTGGGTTCCACACATGCACACACTCTCATAAGTATGTGCAGAAAAATAAGCGAGAAAAAAATTTAAAGCAGTTTCTGATGTTATTAGAATTCCCATGTTCTGAGGTAAACTGAGGCACAGACACCTTGGCTTCCCAAAGATATGCACTGGGTGAAAAATATTGGCCTCCCCAGCTTAGGAGCTTGAATCTAGAGAGTTTGTACTGAGCCTCCCTACCCCACCTTCTCCCCTTGTGGCCAAGAGTAGACGGAAGCTGTCACCTTAGGGCCCCAAGGCACCTTTCACTTGAGTGAGCTAGCCAAGACACCATGAAAAAGAAATAAATCTTTATTTAAAAGCCAAGTGGTGCGTGCTTGTCATTCCGGTGCTCAGGAGACGAGGCTCACTGGCCGCATAGCTTAGCCTCAAGAGAAATCTTCAGGCTGAGTAAGAGATCCCTATCTTAAGTCATAAAGTGGACAGACAGACAGCACCTCACAGACAGTGGGACAGTATTCTCACAGACAGTGAGAAATGACACCGAGCTTGCCCTCTGACCTTCACACAAAACACGCACCCATGCACTCAAACACACATGACCATTCATGGACACGCGCACACACAGTGTTACCAGCCCGAGCCCAAAAGACCTTGTTTCGCACCTCTCTTTAAGGTGGGGTACATTGGGAAAGCTGGCCTCAGCAAGCACCCTGGATTCTAGTCTGCATTCTGCTCTTAGTGGCTGTGTGGCCTCCTGTGAGTTACCTCACCTCTCTGTGCCTCTGGATCACCCATCATCTGTAGCATGAGAGCTAGCCCTGTCCTTTACACAGTGACTCCTTGGCCTAGGGGGAACAGTACCTGTAGAGAGGAGTCACACACATCCTGGCTCACAAACATGACTCCCGGACCTGTGTCATGTGCCACTGAATGTCGCTTGTGGGAACATCCTCTGGGGACTGTCATGCCGTTGGGCTTGTTGTCCCTAGTGCTCTGTGAATTTAATTTGCTGAGGTCCAGCAGCCCCCAGACTCCAAGTCCCAATTTGGCTACGATTTCCCCAGGGATACATGACAGAGAAAATCTAAAGACATATCACAAGCAGAGGCTGAGGGGCCTTCCTAGCGGGAGGAAAATTCTAGAAGGAGAGTCAGGTCTCCATGGCTTGGTTTTTAAGATTCCCTGAGCTTCACTTGCAGTAGGAACAGCTTACTTCCAGATTAGTCAGCCAGTGTGAGTCAGTCAGGGCCTCACCAGCCCTGCTTGTGGAATATTAATGCAGTCTGCCCGGCCAAGGGGGCGGAAGGGCCTCCTGGGGGCCCAGGGCCCCTGCCTGCAGCCATTCCACCCGCTTCAAGGTTTGCTCAGCGCCTCACCACGCACACAGGCGGCCCCATCCTTGTTTCTCTGGCCCAACAACATCTGCCCCCCTCTCCAGAGACAGGGTGATTAATCCCCCCATACCGGAGGAGCAGGGGCCAAGCAACCACATAAGTCATGCCCACGCTGACAGCAGGCAAGGTAGACGCCCAGAGCTTTGGCCTTGGTGCACATTGGGGAGGGAGGCCCCACTGGCCTTCTGCTGGGAAGGGGGAGAGGGGCCTGGAAAGCAGAGCACACAGAACAGTGTTGTCTCCAAGAGGAGAGGGGAGAGCAGCCCACACCCTCTGAGGCGCCATAGTCCCCCGTTCCTGGATTCGTGTCTCATTCCTTCATGTGCTCAGAGCCGTGTGCAAATCGCTCCCTCCCTGGAGCCCCCAACGGAGCCCCACCTAGACCTAGACAGGCACACGTGGCGCTTTGTGGAGAGAGAAAGCTCCCACACAAGGGGTACCCAGAGAAAACAGGCCACGTGAGCCTAGTCAGGTGAGGCCGCCTGGCTGTGGAGGGGTGTGCAGGCAGAAGCACAGGGAGGAGAGGCCTCAACCGAAGCTCGGGGTTGGGTCCCAAGGAAGTGACATTCCTGGTTCATTGTCAATGTGGCATGGGGACCCCGGGAGATGGCAGGGGGGTGCCTGTGAGGCAAAGGGCATGGCCTCAGCAGGGATGAGACAGAGGACAAAGGCAATAATGTAAGAACCAGAGGGCGAGGTCAGTCCGTCTCTCCAGATGTCCCCAAGGCTGCGTGTGAAGCCAGGATGGGGTGTCTGGGGAGTGCCTGGGGATATTCAGGAAAGCGGCTATGTGAGGTCATAGGAGGGCCAGTGGGAAATGTCTTCACCTGCCTGGCGCCTGCCTCAAGGGTGGGGAGAGGGACAGGAGGGACAGAAGGAGGGACAGTAAGCTCTTCAGTCCTTCTAGCTGACAAGGAGCTTAGACTTGTCTGCAGCTGACAGATTCCAGGATCCTCTACCTGCACCTCACCCTCCTCGCTGCAAACCTGACACACCCAGCTCTGACATGCCTTGGCCTCCCTCCATGGTGTAAGGGTCACCTAAGTCCTCTGAGACCACGTTCACAACGTTGCAGAAATCCCAGGCTAGATTGGATTGCCCGGCTCCCCTCCCGTGGTTTTGTAGGCCTCTCCTGGCTTGCTGGGGATGTGGGGAAAGCCAAGAAGCAGGATCTTTCTGTCTTGTGCCCTCTGTCCATCCCTGAGCTACACACACAAAGGAAATCAGCTCTCCCTTGAGGTTAGTCCGTTCTCCTTTCCAAGGGTCAGGCCCAGGAAGGAGGCCTGTACAGCAGCTTGGGTCCTGTTTTCCCTCAAGGACTCTGGATGATGATGGCCTACCCAAGCCATGGAGGTCGTATCTGTCAGGAACAACAGTTAAGTCAGGACCCCAGGACCAGGAGAAGATGGCTGCCACCTGGAGGCTCTCTGGATTTAGCAAGAAGAACCCAGCACGTCCTCACTCCTGGTCAAGAAGTTTTAGAGTTTGTAGGTGCTGCTGTGGGGTCAGTGGTTGCCACCAGGACCCCAAGAAGCACTAGGACAGCCCCTCCTTATGTTCACCACTCCTCCTTTACTTCCCTTGCCATGAGCCCCGATTTTGACAGCCCTAGAAAAGAGGCTCAAGTGGATCAGGGCCGTGGGGTTTGGTTCCCTCCAGGCTCTAGGAGGGGGGGCCTAGAAGGGATCAGAGAACACCTGGCTGTGGGAAAGCACGAGCCAGACCCACAAGTCTGAGCGCAGACTGGGTGACGCTTTCCCTCCTTTTGCCTTTGAGACAGGGATGAGAGCTTCAAGTGGTTAAGCCAATCCGTGACAGAAGGGGAGAAACGATAGGTGGGCGACCCCCTGCCTGACATGTCTACTCTGTGTTCTCTTTTCACTGAGCTGCCCTTCGGCCCACGGCACTCACAGCTACAGCTGGATTTGTTCCCTGCCTTTGAATCTCACCCTGCCAGGTTCGCTGACTGACTTTGGGAATTTCGGGTGTGCACGCACACACATGCACAGGCCTTGTCCCCGGCAGCCCTCTGCGAGCAGAAATGTTGGCTCACCCTACGTGCCCAGAGAGAGAACGAGGTAGGGATGCACACCGTGGAAATGTGGCTTCATCATGGTCAGATTTTCTTTCTCTATAGAAGGTTCTAGATCGACCCTTAAGTCATACTTCCTTACCTGTGAATTCTTATCCTGATATGACTGAATGCGGAGGGTCTTGCTCCCACAGACCTGGATGTCTTTTGTGAGGTCTCATCCACACAACTCTGGGGTCCCAGGGTTTTAGTTGGGTCTCCCATCCAGTTACCTGGGGTTTCACATACACGCCTCCTTGAATCTCTCAGGGCCTAACTTCACACAGAATTGAGTCTTTTGAGATCTAATTCAACAATGAGTCTCTCAGGGTCTCACACACTCAACATTGAGTCTCTTGGGGTTTCAATCAACCTGGAGGCTTGAGAGGCCTCACCCATTCAACATGGAGTTTGTGAGCATCTCATTCACTAAATGTCCAATCTCTTGGTGTCTCACCCAATGCTGAGTCTCTCAGGGTCTCACCCACACAACATTGACTCTATGAGGGTCTCTTAGGATGTCACTCAAACACCGAAATGTAGCTCAGATCTCACCGCATCTCCCTGGGTTTGCAGGCCCTCACATATGATTGAAACCCCCCAACATGTGCCTGCCCTTTCCTTGGAGCCCCCTTGGCTCCTGTGTTGAGACAGACCTACCTGAAGTACTTGTGTGTTTTCATAAGTCTCCATACAACACCAGAGGGCAACATCTTATGTTGTCTCTGTTTGGTTCAATGGATCACTGTGGACCTCAGGAACACCACTTCCCAGGGAAAAGTCAACAGAGAGAGCTTTCTAAGACCCACCCCACCTGATAACTGCAATAGCCACTGTCAGGAGGTACATGTCCTGTCTAGCCCTGATCATGTCTCAAAGACCCCTCCCTGCACCCCCTTTCCCAGACCAGACTTGGTGGCTCCTTGCCTGGAGCCTCAGGAGATGGCTTTTGGTGCCACAGGGTTCAGCCCAAGACATCCCACTGCTTTGAGCACTGAGTACTGGTTTTTGTTTGTTTGTATTTAATGCACTTTTTTTGTGTTTTATTTGGGGGAGGGCTCTGTGGGCCACAGTGTGCACACAGAGGTCAGAAGAGAGCATCCAGGAAGCTCTTCTCCATCTTCCTCATCTTCTCTCTCTTTCTTCTCCCTCTTCTCCCTCCCTCTTCTTCTGCTCTTCTCCCCGATCCCTTCTCCCTTCTTCTTCCTCTACCTCGCCCTATCCCTCTTCCACTCTCCCTCCCTCTCTCTCCCATGTGGTCCCAGGTCTGCACCTCCTCAGGGTTGGCCACAAGCACCTCATCTGTCAATCCATCTCACTGGCCCCAAGTACTGCTTTTGTTGTTGTTTTGTTTTTTGCTTTTGTTTTTAACTACATTGACCTAATAACAAAGAACAAAGCTCATAGTGAGATTCACATGGCCATGAGCAGGATGTCCATGTCACTTAGCTGGGAGTGGTAGCAATGTCCCTGGATAACCCCTACTTACTCCTTCAGGTCCCGTAGAGCCCCTGACTTCCATACAAGTGAATCCTGGCCAGGGGCAGAGTCAATCTTCTGCCCCTGCTGCTCTGCTGAGGGCCAGGATCTGCCTCTTCTTTTCTCTTGCTACCTCCTTTCTTCCTTAGGTTTGTCCCTCCACATGGCCACTAGACACCTAGAATCACAAACTTGTGCCTGTAATCCAATACTCTACCCTGGCATTGGATCCAAGCCAGAGATGCTTTGTGACCTCCACCTTCTAGAAAATTCTACCACACAACCTTCACCCAGTCACTGTCCCATCCCACCACTCCAATCACTTATCTGGCTACTCTTGGTGCCAGAGCCTCTGATCCCCAACCCAACCTCAAGGGCTCCTTTTTACCTCTCTGGGAGACCTCCTTACTCTCTGTAGACCTGGGGTTCTCAACACCCAAGTCCAGCTTGGAGAACAAGTCGGTTGGGGATGGAGGATCAAAATATCTCTTCCTCTGAGGTCCCCGGGTGGAGTCGGTGATGTCCCTTCCCCAGTGATGTCACTTCCCCTATGATCTCCCGGAGCCCTGTAGGATCCGGATGGTTGGCTAACTCCCAGTCTGTGCTGGGAAGGACTGGAAGGGTATTTAGGTGAATGGAATGACATATGCAAAGGTCTTTGTTGAGCACCAGGAGGGCTGAGTATTACCATACTCAGGAGAGCAGGAGAGCAAGATGGAGACACCATGGCTGGAGCTGGGACTCTATTTGGATCTCTCAAGGGAGGAGGTAGCTAGAGGCCACAGGGAACGTGGCTAGGTAGGTCCAGAGCCTTAAGAAGGATACTGGGGAGAGGCAGAAAGTGGCTTCTGGCCCAGATCTTCTGTGCTCAGCCTCAACGCCTTCCACTTTCCCACAAGGCCCCTGGCCAAGCCGTTCAGGCCACTGTGCACTTTCGAACAAGATTGGATATTTGTAAGACTTATTAGCTGCTGGAAAGTCAGGGGCTGTGGGCCAGTTGGTTGTGCTGGTTCAGTGGCAGCAGCCTGCCCAGAGTACATTCTCATGGCCTCTGCCAACAGAAGAGGGTAGGAAGGGACCCCCCCCAATCAGGGATCACCCCTGTTTCCCACATAGGGTTTTCTCCCACTCCCCAAAAAACACCCCCCTCAAAAAAAACATTACTGTGTGGGAAAGGGGCTGTTCTAGTTTGTACCCTCACAAATATGGGTTCAAATCCAGGTCTGCTGCTTCCAAGATACGTGTTCAGGACAATGGTAGCAACGTCCAAGGACTGCTTGCTGGCCAGGCACAAAGCAGGCCCCACAGCCCCACCACCTCCCTGTGTCAGGGGAGGTGACGTCCACCTGTGTTCTAGAATATCCTAACACGTTTCCCATTCCCGTCTCGACCCTCCCCAGCTGCACTCGCTCAGTGGAAAGGAATGCACAGCCCCAGAGCCCCAGAGCCCCAGAGCCCCAGAGCCCCGGAGAAGAAGATCGGCTACGCCAGGCCTTGAACATCTCTGGAGCAGCAATACTTGGGGCCCAGGGCCCCTTGCTCTGTGAGCCTAGCCAGTAATGAAGACCATGTGAGGGCTGTGGGCTCCCCCCTCCTTCCTGGCTTAGCAGAGAGGCTCTCAGGAAGTGTGGAGGGAAGGGGGGGGGGTCCTGCCTGGCTGTCCAGATGGAAGAATTGTGCTGAGGAGATGAGGAGCTAGCAGGGGTCACGGAGGCCCACTCCTCCCTCAAGCTGTCTACGTGTGCAGGACTCTGAATGGTACCTGTCCCCTCAACCCGTTCCCTCAAACTAGGTGTCTGATCCTATTTCAGAAAGATCACAAGCACCAGGGTTCAACAGTGTAATCATTTCTTCAGGGGGGCTCAACAGTGCAATCATTTCTTCAGGGGGGCTCAACAGTGCAATCATTTCTTTGGTGGGGGGGACCGAACTATTGGCAGCCCTAGGGTTCAGTTAAGAGGAGCACCGTGCTCTGACTGGAGCGTGGCAGCTCGGACACAGCTCTCAAAGAGGACACTAATGCTCTCACAAAGCCCTGAGACTTGGAAGAAGAAAGACTAGGGAAGTCATGGTTAGTAGCTCTAGATACGCTGGGGTCCAAACTCTGTTTTCCTAGTAGGAGCATGCCTCTTCAGAGGGCTGGGCTCCCAAGTGGTTAGTGAGCTCCCTAGTGCCAGAGGGAGTATCTAAGTTTAATCCTTGAGTTCTGTGGGTGCACTGAAGGGCTAAGTGACTTCCTGAGTTCCGTGAGGTCTGGGGTTCACCTCTCAGCAGCCTGAACCAGAAATGCCTTGCAATGCTTCACCCTAGCAGTCTTCGCTCACTTGGACTCTGAACACACCAGAGACTGGAGGGAGAGAGTTCCCACGGCCAGAGGAGACCTGGGCCCTTCCTGCATCCTGATTTAGCTAGTGGAGGGAGACCCACCGGCCCCACACTCCCAAAGGGAACATCGAGACCACGTATACGGTCCGTACACTGCATTCCTGCTTAGAAAAGCCAGATCTTCCGCTCACAAGGGTCTGCCCAGGCGCTCAGGGTCTGAGAGGTGCATATAAATAAGTCATCTGGCCCGTCTTCTATTGCACTGGGAGGGGGGTTGCCTGGGAGACCCTCCCCCCTGTCTCATACATGGCAAGAAGACCCCATCTACTGAGAACCATGACCCTGTCTTAGCCAGGTCCACATGAACAGACAAGCCCCAGTCCCTAGCCCCCAGCCCAATGTCCCCTGCTGTCCTGGCCCCCACCCCGGCCCAGCTGCTGGGGTTAATCCAGGCCCGTGGGAAGCACAGGGCGGGGGCGGCCTTGCTAGCCAGAGAAGCCTCCATACACTAGGATGCCTCCATGCACAGATGCGCCTCTGGGCTCCAGCTCGGGCGGATTTGATAAACTTGCTAAATTGCAATTCTCTGTGGCTTAGGGGAACTGGGCTTTAGCCAGACCATGCATTATCCTTTGCAGCTGCAGAGAGCCAAAGGGCCGAGCTGGGGCTTCCCCACCCTCTAGCCTGGGGCCCAGCGCTTTTGGGGGTGCTAAGCCTAGAGCCACTGTCCCAGCCAAGCAGGATCATGATAGTCACACTGGATCTAGGAAATCTGGTTCATGGCACAGTCTAGGAAAGAACCAGCAATGATCTTCCAGAATCTTCTACAGCAAAGTGGCAGCAGGAGCTCTGCAAACACATTTCTTGGGCAAGCAATGTTGGGGTCCTAGGTTGAACTCAGCTCTTCTGGGTAGGAATGCTATAGATCTCCCAAAAGCTGGCCACCTTGGCTCATGGCCCTGTTCTAAGGACAGAGAAAGGTACTTCTAATGGTAGCTCAGGGGACCTGGGAGTCCAGCTTGGTAGCCTCCCCAGTGTTAGCATGGGGCTAGTGAGAAGATACAGGAAAATGCTATACACAGTGGGCCTAAAGGAAGACTGGCGTCTCTAGACCCCAGGGTGAGCTGGGGGTGTCTTTGACGCCAGAGCCTAAAGCGCTGTTCTGTTCTCTAGACAATCAATTTCCGCACACGTACACAGAGAGCCACGGCTCTGCTTCCGGCTGCCTCGTCTCCAGGAATAGCTGCTTTTTAATTACATGGAAAGGTCACCAGGAAAAACGAAGTGAGAAGTCTGAGTCTTCTTATTCTTCCTCCCAGGGCTAAGAATGTTAAAACTAAATAGCTGAGGGGCAAAGCTGAGGGGTGGGCAGGAAGCCAAATAAAGGCTCAGGGGCAGGTGCCTCAGTTTCCCCAGCTGCAGAGTGGAGTAACAGGTTTGCAGAGTGACAAAGCCTTCATGCAACCCAGGCACCCAGCACCTCAGTACTCCTGCTACTCAGCACAGCAGCACTTCTGCAACCCAGGCACCCAGCACCTCAGTACTCCTGCTACTCAGCACAGCAGCACTTCTGCAACCCAGGCACCCAGCACCTCAGTACTCCTGCTACTCAGCACAGCAGCACTTCTCCTGCTACTCAGCACAGCAGCACTTCTGCAACCCAGGCACCCAGCACCTCAGTACTCCTGCTACTCAGCACAGCAGCACTTCTGCAACCCAGGCACCTAGCACCTCAGTACTCCTGCTACTCAGCACAGCAGCACTTCTGCAACCCAGGCACCCAGCACCTCAGTACTCCTGCTACTCAGCACAGCAGCACTTCTGCAACCCAGGCACCCAGCACCTCAGTACTCCTGCTACTCAGCACAGCAGCACTTCTGCAACCCAGGCACCCAGCACCTCAGTACTCCTGCTACTCAGCACAGCAGCACTTCTGCAACCCAGGCACCCAGCACCTCAGTACTCCTGCTACTCAGCACAGCAGCACTTCTGCAACCCAGGCACCCAGCACCTCAGTACTCCTGCTACTCAGCACAGCAGCACTTCTGCAACCCAGGCACCCAGCACCTCAGTACTCCTGCTACTCAGTATAGCACTTCTGCAACCCAGGCACCCAGCACCTCAGTACTCCTGCTACTCAGCACAGTAGCACTTCTGCAACCCAGGCACCCAGCACCTCAGTATTCCTGCTACTCAACACAGTAGCACTTCTGCAACCCAGGCACCCAGCACTTCAGTACTCCTGCTACTCGGCACAGCAGCACTTCTGCAACCCAGGCACCCAGCACCTCAGTACTCCTGCTACTCAGTACAGCATTTCTGCAACCCAGGCACCCATCACCTCAGTACTCCTGCTACTCAACACAGCAATCTGCAACCCAGGCACCCAGCACCTCAGTACTCCTGCTACTCAGTACAGCACTTCTGCAACCCAGGCACCCAGCACCTCAGTACTCCTGCTACTCAGCACAGCAGCACTTCTGCAACCCAGGCACCCAGCACCTCAGTACTCCTGCTACTCAGCACAGCAGCACTTCTGCAACCCAGGCACCTAGCACCTCAGTACTCCTGCTACTCAGCACAGCAGCACTTCTGCAACCCAGGCACCCAGCACCTCAGTACTCCTGCTACTCAGCACAGTAGCACTTCTGCAACCCAGGCACCCAGCACTTCAGTACTCCTGCTACTCGGCACAGCAGCACTTCTGCAACCCAGGCACCCAGCACCTCAGTACTCCTGCTACTCAGTACAGCATTTCTGCAACCCAGGCACCCAGCACCTCAGTACTCCTGCTACTCAACACAGCAATCTGCAACCCAGGCACCCAGTACCTCTGTTATCCAGACATGTGTACACTAAACAAAATGACTCTGCTCCCAGGGGACTTAGGGTCTAGTGGATATTGACAGAGAAAGAGAAGTCACTTGATTCTGGTATCCCACCACATGAGCTCTATCTAAAGTGGGGAGTTAAGCCAGTCAGAGTAATCACAGAAGGCTTCCTGGAGGAAACAGCCCTGAGCTTAGAGCTCAGGCAGGCAGCTGGTGGTACTGTCTCATCTTCTGACTCCCACCAATGTACCCAGAATGCCTTGCCAGAGCAGTCTTTGCTGCCTTTTTAAGCTGTGGACAAACAGTGTGTCCTCCTACCTACTCTGCCTGTGCCCCCAAACCTCCAAGACCCTCAGACAGCACCCTGGGATAATGTGAGCTGGAACGAGGAGGCCAGCCCCCACCCACACCCATTGGGCTGCTGCACAGCGCAGGGTTTGGGGGTACGTCAATCACCATTTTAAACGAGGGAAGATATCCCCCCTCCTGCTACCCCGCAAAGGGAATTCGAAAATTGGATTTACTGGTCAAATTAATGAAATGCATGCATTCTCAGGCACCCCACCCCTGGGATGCTTCCTTTACTGACAAACAAATCTTTAAAATACAGTCAGCCACCTCCACAATATAGAAGCAGACCCGCATATGTGTTCTCCCCACCCCCGGGAGGGACTGCCAAGTGCCCCTAGAGTCCTGGAGGGAGGGGGACACTGAGGGGGTTTTAATTTTCTTCTTTCCGCCGACTCCGGCTCTACTCTCCTGTCAACAGCACCGTTTTATGATCAGGAACAAAGATAGCGTTTTTTTAATAAAAGAACAGTGCATCAATATTACTAATTACAGTTTTGATTTTTCAAAAGCTCCCCACCCCAATCCCCTCTTGTCCCTACAGGGTAAGTGGTTGGCTCCCTGGGTGAGTGCCTCCTCCCACAAAGATTTCTGCCCAGGGCCCCTGGCTTCATTCACTTCCTGCAAGTGTCAGGTAGCTCTCTCTCCATTGCTGTGGTGGCTAGGGCTGCCTCCCACTCCCTGGACCTCCTACCCACCCACCTAACCCACTCCTCCAACCCCCTCCCAGCCTGCCTGCTCCCCACTTAGCCTGGTGTGAGACAGGGAGTGGCCTGGTGGCTGCAGAGCTGGGAGCGATGGATGGTTTGCTCAAAGTGCAGCCTTATTAATCCTGTCTGGCCTGGAAACCTCTGCATCCAGGGCCCAGGACAGCAGCCTCACATCTCCAAACTTCTGGGGGGGGGTACCTCAGGTCTGGGGACACCTCAGCTCTGGACCTCACTTTCCCTATCTGGTGCCGTGGTGGTTTTTCACTGGACCCCACCTGAGGGCTTTCTAGCATCCTTCTGTAGCAGATGTGACCAAGATCAACCTGTCTGTTCATCTGTGAACTGAGGGCTGCTGGTGCCTTCCAAAAGGCTGTTCTCCTGCCCTAGAACAGCCCCGGTGGTGAGGGCTGTGAGAACAGACAGACAGAGTCTGAGCCAGGCTGCATGACAGACAGGCTGAAGCCAGGGAGGGAGGAAGGGAGTCTGAGGGGAGCGGTGAGAGGCGGCTAGGAGTCGCTCACAAGAACCCGTCCTCAAATTCTGTAGTGGTTCTGCCTCAGAGCCCACATGGTGCCTGAGTAGTCCCGACCAACTAGAACAGGGGGTCTGGGTCTTCATGGGCCACCCCAGCCTCACTGTGGAGTAAATAACCTCCAGTCAAAGGCATGGTCTTGGTGAGCATCCAGATGGCTGCTGGCTTAGTCAGACAGTGATGGAGACAGGAAGACTTGAAGCATCTGCAGGTGGCTCCATTGGGAAGTAGCACTCGCCCTGCCTGCCACACATTGGCCTGGGAACAGATATTACCTTAACTGTTCAGGAGTGTTGCTGTGGATAGCACTGACAGTGTTGTTACCACTTACCACCCCAGGGCCATTGCACATGCTGTTACTCCACTACCAGAATGTTCCTCCCATTGCTGTCTGGGTCAGGTACCTTCCTGTCTGTCTTTCATACTCTGCTTGGATTTCATATAGGCCTCTGATGATATCCTCAGAGCACTCTTCTCCCCTCCCCTCCCCCTACTCCCTCTATGTTCACCACAGAGGGTAAATTTACTTGGATTTTCCCCATAGTGGCCTAATTCACTTTTGTGTTTATCCTGTTTCTCCTACAAAGATACTTAGGAGTCCAATCCCCCCTCCCCATGTCTATCGAGGTGTGCCTGAAACGTGTGACCACACAGTAGGGCTTCCAGTGTGGGCAGACAAGGTGCACATAGTAGGTACTGGACAAAAGGACTAAAAAAAAAAAATGGTGGCATTACTGGTCTTTCTTGACTAGCCGTCGTCTCAAGGATGACTATAGTGCAGAGACAGTCAGGAACTTGGAAGGTCACATAGCACCCTGTGGCAAAGAAGGATAGAGAACCCTTCATCCTGTGTAGCAGCTCTCACCCCTTGCTCTTTCCCCAGCAGTAGCTCAGGCCCTCCGAGAGCTGGTCTCAGGGTTCTCCCATAATAAAGGTAAAAGTTATGGCTTTCCCATTCCTCCGGAAGAATTAATTCTGCTGCCAGACGTTTGTCCCCAAAGCTCTAGGATCTGGGGATCAAATCATGGCCCTGTCTGCACCAACGTCGCACTTCAATGTTTCAAAGGCGGATTCCGGGGGTAAAATATTGCTGTCCCCAAGGCCCTCACGCACAAGCAGCGCCCAGAGTAATCTCTCCCGACACAATACAAATAGGATACAGTGTTGCCCGTCCTGGCTTTAAATGAGAAAGTTAGAAAAACAAAGCAGAGGTGGACAGCTACTCGGAGCGCAGGAGCCTAGAGTAATTGCCTTCCAGCAGAGAGCCAGGCTGCGTCAAGGGGCTGTACGGAGGGGGGGCCATCCCCACTTGGACTTTGAATATTAAGTGAAGTTTTATTTACGGTTCTTCTTGAGAGCTCACGATTCTCAGGCGAGGTGGGGATTGTAAGGAACCCTCTCGCATGAAAGTCAGGCTATAAAAAATAATTAAGGGAAAATTTCCCCATAGTCCCAGCAGCCCAGAGGGTCTCTCTGCAAACATATGACATACATGGAAGTATTGGGGACGGTGACTTTCATGGAAATGGACCCTGGGGAGGTAGTGCCACCAGCATCCTGAGGAAGATGGCTTCTTTTTACAGAGGGTGATGTATGGTGCTTGCCTGGGAGTAGCTGCCTTTTCCCCTCTGCGGGTAGGTGAGAAGGCTCAGGGGAACCCAAGGCCTCCAAA